>NC_057809.1:596092034-596110952 GCF_018294505.1 Triticum aestivum
TTTTCTTCGATCTTCTCCTTTATTCCTTTCTTCTTCTCCTCTTTTTATTTCTTCTTCGTCTTCTTATTTTTTATCAGGTATGTCGTTGTTGATATACCCCGTCCCTGATAACTTTGACATGAGGGGGGGGAGGGGGGAGGGGTCGCCGAGGGTTTGAGGGGCGAGGGGCGGGAACTAGCTAGGGTAGAGGGTCGAGGGTCACCAAGGGGTCAAGGGTCACCGAGGGTTCGAGGGTCGAGGGGTCGTCGTATGTTGTCGTTGTCGATATACCCCCTCTCGACCGTGATAACTTATACCACGGGAGCACCCCCCGGCCCTCTCGCTCGACCAAAACTCTCGAGGACACCCAAACCCTAGAGAAAAAAGATGTCGGTCTCCTACCCCCTCTCGCCGCGCCCCTGCCCGATCGACAATCTCTCTTGAGGCCACCCAAATTTACCAAGTTAAAAGAGCATTGTCATCGAGGCCACCCCAAACCCTAGAGAAGCGTCGATGCCAGGCCACTAATATGATTCCTTATTGTGCTTAGCTAGCTAGTTCAACGTTTGCCACTAATATATCCATCTGTCATGTTTGAATAATAATTGCCATGTTGTAAATATTTGCAGAAACTATGGATCCGCACCCTCGAGACGAAGCACAAGAAGCGGTGTTGGGGGAGATAATCGCACACAGAAGTGATGCCGTCTTGTCGTTTGTCAACATCACATGCACCAATGTAAGTGCATCTAGTGCCACCCCTAGTTGGTTTTGGAGTATTGACGACAAACCTAGTTGAGGGACTAATGTGTTTGTGAGAATTGCAGGATAACACAGGTAGAAGTCCCTCATTGATTCGGTTTTACTACCAGAGATGACCCCTAAAATTGTATGAAGACATTGAAGTCAAAGGTGGTATATGAAGATATTCACATTGAAGACTATGACAAGAGAAGACACGATATGAAGCCTATGGAGCTCGAAGACTTAGATCTTTCGTAGTTCTTTTTCTTTTGTGTCGAGTCATAGGAACCACCGTACTGTTAAGTGGGGTCCAGGAGAACCAGTCAGAATGACTGAAGTGATGCCTAAACCAAAAACCTATGTCTTCGAGTGAAGACAATGAGAGCGAATCTTGTCCAGAGTCGGACAAGTTAGCTTTGCTTGTAGCCCAAGTAAAGTTGCCATGTGAGTTTGAAATATGACCGTTGGGACACGTGTCAGTTCCTTAGTGACCCAGGGTCATTTCGGACAAATTAGGTCGGGCTGCCAAGTGGCTATAAATAGCCCACCCCCTACAACCATAAACGGCTAGCTGCTTAGATTGAGAGTACGGCTTTTGTCGTTTGAGAGCAACCCACCTCAAAGCCTTTGAGAGAGAATTCCTTGCGAGGATAAAGCCCTAACCACCAGAGCCAGAGAGAATTGGGCATCACTTAAGTCTTCTTATCTGTGTGATCTGAAGACTTATTACACTTGAGGACTGTGCATCCTCCAGACGGTTAGGCGTCGCGTTCAGAGCATCCAAGAGACATTGTGGATTGCCAGTGAACGAAGTCTGTGAAGGTTTGGGAGTCTACCTTGAAGACTTACCGGAGTGATTGGGCGAGGACTATGTGACCATAGCTCAAGGAGAATACGGTGAGGACTTGGTGTCCTGAGCTGCGTGTTCAGGACTGGGTGTCCGGGACTGTGTGTCCCAAGGTTTAAATACCTAGCCGCTCCAACCAGACGTACAGTTGTCACAGCAACTGGAACTGGTCCAACACATCATTGTCTTCAACGAGTCACTGGTTTCATCTTCACTTCCTTTTACTTACTGATCACTCATTGTGAAGTCATTGCATGTCTGTTCTATCTTTTGTCTTCACAACGTGAGTGTATGATCTGTTTGGCTTCATAATATCTTCCTACCTGATCCTTATTACACTACAACTATTTGTCACTGTGCTTTCACTCTGTTGATACTTAACCATGGCTTGCCTAGTATAGTCTAACTTCCGCTGCATAGTAATAGGCATATCTCTGCTGTTTGTCTTCATAACTTCCATGTTTTGAAGACTTTCATAAAAATCGCCTATTTACCCCCCCTCTAGTCGATATAACGCACTTTCAATTGGTATCAGAGCAAGGTGCTCCCTTGTTCTGTGTGATTCGGTTTAACCACCTGGAGTTTTAGCTATGTCGACTACAGGGATAATTAAAGTCTCCGCTGCGTGCCCCGTCTTCGATGGAACTGAATATCCCTACTGGAAGAATAAGATGCGTATGCATCTTGAAGCCATTGACGTCGACCTATGGTATGTCGTCGAGAACGGCGTTCCCAAGGCTAGAGAAGGTGTCACTGCTAGTGATGTCAAGAAATTCGTTCAACTGGACTCTACTGCCAAGAACATCATCTGTCATCATCTGACCAAAGGACAGTATGGCCGTGTGAGTGCTTTGAAGACATCCAAGCTGGTCTGGGACTGGCTCTCCAAGGTCAATGAAGGCATCTCAACCCAGAGAGATCAAAGAATCAGTGTCCTTCGCAACCTCTTCAACCGCTTCAAGCGAAATGACAATGAGAATGTCCAGCAGACATTTGACCGACTCACTGACATCACAAATGAGCTTCAAGCCCTCGGCGCCACTGAGATTACCAAACACGAAGTCGTCAAGACGCTGCTGAGATCACTTGATAGTTCGTTTGACATCCTGGCCCTGATGATCCAAGAACGTCCTGATTTCAAGACACTCGATCCGTCTGACATACTTGAGAGGCTCAACACACATGAGTTTCAGCTTTCGGAGAAAAGAGATATCTACAGTCCAAACTATGGGCGAACTCGTGCCTTGAAGGCAAAAGCTGTCTCCTCATCTGAAGAAGAATCTGATAGCAGTTCTGATGATCCTGAAGACACTGGAAGGGAACTTGCTATGCTTGTCAAGAAGTTCCAAAAATTCACGAAGAAGAAAGGTTTCAGAAAGTCTTCCCGATCAAGTTCAAGGAATGATGAAGCTCCTGCTCATGACTACAAGAAGAAAACATGTCACAAGTGCAAGAAACTTGGCCACTTCATCTCTCAGTGTCCGTAATGGGACAATGAGAACAAAAAGAAGAAGAAGAGCAAGGAATATGACTCTGACGACAAGAAGAAGAAGAAGAAATACTCAAAGTCTTCTTCCAAGTCTTCCTCAAAGTCTTCATCACACAAGAAGAGCTCATCTGGCAAGGCACGTGCGTTTGTTGGCAAGGAAATGGATTCAGAGGAGGAGTCTGCTTCTGAGGAGGCGGATGTGGAGTCTGAAGAGGAATCCGACTCAGGCGTCGCAAGTCTGCCTACAGCATATGTTGCCAAGTACATCTTCAACACTGAAGACAATGACTTCATCACCGACACCGATGTAAATGACAAGGACTACTCCGCTTCTACCGACTGCTTCATGGCATGCGGTGCCAAGGTAAACACACGCACTACTCATTATCAAACATCTAGTGACGATGACTCTGATTATGTTTCAAAACCTAGCTACAAAACACTTGCTAAAATTGCAACTGAACAACAGAAAGCTATGGAACATATTCAAAAACTGTTAGACAGAAGCGATGATCTGTTGGGTGCTGAAATGACTCGATCTGAATCCTTAATTGAAGACATAAAAAATCTTCACGTTAAGTATCAGGAACTTGAAAATCGTCATGAAACTCTCTCAACAACTCATGAAAAGCTTTCCTATGATTATCTTCAAAGGAAGCAAGATCTTGAGAAATTGAGAGCGGTTCATGAAGATCTTCAAACGGAAAACGAGTCACTTCGCGCCAAATAGATCAATCCCGCTCAGGAAGGATTTGAACCACCATGTCTTAAATGCATTGAGCGTGATAATGCTACTTCTGTTGTTGAATGTTCTACTGCTACTGCTGTTACAATATCTTCAACTGTTGATGCGGTAACTAACCCCTCAGTTGAGGATACCACCGCTATTGCTGATGAGAATGCTAGGTTGAAGACATTGCTTGAAACAGGGATGTACAAAAGCCTTAAAGGGCATCAGACGCTATGTGATGTCCTGAAAAAGCAGATTCTGAACCGAAACCCTAGGAAAGAGGGTGTAGGGTTCGTAAGGAAAATGAATGCAGATGGCTCTTACTAGAAACCTGAGCAGTACCCCAAAACCATGTGGGTTGCTGCAAAGGAACCTTCAGCAGATCCATCCAATCTAACTGGCTTCACTTGTGCTAACCCCATTATCATTGATGAATCCTTTGATGCAAACTATATACTGTTTAAGAATCAGAATGGTGAAGTGTTTGCCAGGTACATTGGTACTAACTGCAGGAATGGACCGCCTATGAAGAAGATCTGGGTTCCGAAAAGGTGTCTGGAAAATCTTCCTATGAATGTCTTCATGACACCTCACTTGAAGAAGACAAACCTCAGACCAAAGGCTTCATACGGTCCAAAGGCTTCATACAAACAGAGGACTCACCTGAGTCGCACTAACGCAAATGTTTTGCAGGAAAACCATACTCAGGCATATGAATATGAGAGCGGTTCATCAAACCGCCATGTTCATAAGACCAAAAACTATTCTGCTTATTCTTATGAGTACTATTGTCCACCTGCAAGACTGTTTGCTAAGGCTTCAAAGCCAAAATTCTCAGATGCTGCACTTAGACTTATTGCTTCTAAGCCACCCTTGAAGATGTGGGTGGTTAAGAAGGCTTAACTCTCTTTTGCAGGGAAAGGTCTCCAGCAGAAAACCAAAATCGTCTGATGCTATTGCTGGGGACCTTAAACATCTTGTAGGGCGCAAGATCAAATGCCCAAATGGTCTTACTATGTACTCCGTACCTGAATCGCTTGCTACTCCCCCTATTAGTCCTAACTTGGATCTAAGCTTTCATAACCCACTGGTTTGTCAAATGTTTTTGCTTCACAATGCTCTTGGTGAAGCCTATCCCCCTAACTGCACTGTAGGGTACGACACCAGCGTCTTCAGAATGGATTATTGACAGTGGGTGTACAAATCACATGACTGGCAAAAGAAGTCTTCTTATGGACTCAACCTTACGTCCATCCGACAAGAGCCACATCACATTTGCTGACACTGGTAAAAGTAAGGTATTGGGTCTAGGTAGAGTTGCAATCTCAAGGGATCAACACATGGATAAAGTCATGCTTGTTGAATCCCTTGGCCTCAACTTAATGTCTGTCTCAATGTTTTGCGATTTGAACATGATTGTAATGTTTGGAAAATATCGTTGCCTTGTACTAATGGAATCTGACAAGTCTCTAGTGTTTGAAGGGTATCAAAAAGATGATTTGTACGTGGTAGATTTCTCAGCAGGGCCACAGCTTGCAGTATGTCTTCTAGCAAAGGCTTCAGAATGCTGGCTATGGCATCGGAGGCTTGGACATGCTGGCATGAGGAACCTCCACACCCTTGCGAAGAAGAAGCATGTCATAGGCATCGAGGGCGTCAAGTTCAAGAAATACCACTTATGCGGTGCCTGTGAAGTAGGGAAAATGACGAGGGCCAAACATCCCTCGAAGACAATCATGACTACTACTCAACCCTTCAAACTGCTTCACATGGATCTTTTCGGTCCCACTCATTACTCAACTCTAACTACTACTGCTTGCCTCTATGGCTTCGTTATTGTTGATGATTATTCTAGATATACTTGGGTGCACATAATCCTTTACAAGACTAAAGTGCAGGATGTCTTCAGACGCTTCGCCAATCGTGCTATGAACAATTTTGGCGCCAAGATAAAGCACATCAGAAGTGACAATGGCACTGAATTCAAGAACACTGGCCTTGATACATATCTTGATACTTTGGGCATCACACATGAATTCTCAGCCCCGTACACGCCACAGCAGAATGGCGTCGTCGAACGCAAGAACAGAACACTAATTGAGATGGCCAGAACGATGCTAGATGAATACAAGACCCCAAGAAAATTCTGGCCCGAAGCCATTGATACTGCATGCCATACAATCAATCGTGTTTATCTTCACAAGCTACTGAACAAAACATCTTATGAGCTCCTTACTGGAAAAAAGCCAAATGTCAGTTACTTCAGAGTATTTGGCGCAAGGTGCTGGATCAAGGACCCACAACACACCTCAAAATTTGCACCAAAAGTACATGAGGGTTTTATGCTTGGATATGGAAAGGATTCGCACTCCTACAGAGTCTTCAATCTCTTTCATTACGAAGTGGTTGAAACAGTGGATGTGCGGTTCGATGAGACCAACGGCTCACAAAGAGAGCAGCTGCCAAGTGTGCTAGATGAAGTTCCATCCAGTGAATCAATCAAGCTAATGGGAACTGGAGATATTATACCTTCTGAAGCTCATCCTGAAGAAGAACTTATCATTTCAGCACCTGATCAACATGAAGACAATGCTCAGCCTGAAGACATTCCTTCCAACAACGACAATGAACAGCAAGAGCAAAGTCTTCGCCCTGTACATCCTCGCGTTGACAATGAAGTGCAGATTGAAAGAATAATTGATAGCATCAATGCACCTGGTCCACTCACTCATTCAAGGGAAACTCAGCTAGCAAATTTCTGTGGGCACTTCGCATTCATCTCAATATCAGAAATCAAGAAAGTTGAAGAAGCCTTCATGGAACCTGAATGGATTCAAGCTATGCAAGAAGAGCTTCAACAGTTTGAGCTAAATAATGTATGGGAACTAGTTAAGCGTCCTGATCCACAGAAGCACAACATAATAGGCACCAAATGGATATATCGCAACAAGCAAGATGAGCATGGTCAAGTTGTCAGAAACAAAGCTCGTCTCGTTGCTCAAGGATATACTCAAGTGGAAGGCATTGACTTCGATGAAACATTTTCTCATGTGGCTAGGCTTGAAGCCATACGCATACTGCTGGCCTATGCAAATCATCATAACATACTTCTATATCAAATGGATGTGAAGAGTGCCTTTCTCAATGGCAAGATTGAAGAAGAAGTGTATGTTGCACAACCGCCTGGCTTTGAAAATCCAAAACATCCTGACATGGTATACAAGCTCAACAAGGCACTGTATGGCCTCAAACAAGCCCCTAGGGCCTGGTATGACACACTCAAATACTTCCTGAAGAGCAAAGGCTTCATACCTGGTTCCCTAGATCCCACTCTTTTCACGAAGACATATGATGGTGAACTGTTTGTGTGCCAAATATATGTGGATGACATTATCTTCGGCTGCACCAATCAGAAGTACAGTGAAGAGTTTGGATACATGATGCAAGAGCAATATTAGATGTCCATGATGGGGGAGCTTAAGTTCTTCCTTGGTCTTCAAATACGACAACAACGCAATGGCATCTTCATATCTCAAGAGAAGTATCTCAAAGATTGCCTGAAGAAGTTTGGTATGCAAGACTGCAAAGGCTTCACAACACCAATGCCAGCCAAACATCATCTGGGTCCTGACGACAATGGTAAAGAGTTCGATCAAAAGGTATACCTCTCCATGATTGGTTCTTTACTTTATCTATGTGCATCTAGGCCAGATATTATGCTTAGTGTTTGCATGTGTGCTCGATTTCAAGCGGCACCAAAGGAGTCGCATCACTTAGCTGTGAAGCGAATTCTTCGATATTTGGCTCACACCCCAACTCTAGGATTATGGTATCCAAAGGGCACAGAGTTTGATTTGGTTGGATTCTCGGATGCTGATTATGCTGGTGACAAAGTTGATCGCAAGTCTACATCAGGCACTTGTCACTTTCTGGGACGATCACTTGTATGTTGGTCTTCAAAGAAGCAGAACTGTGTATCTCTCTCCACTGCTGAATCTGAATACATTGCTGCTGGATCTTGCCGCGCTCAGCTTCTGTGGATGAAGCAAACACTCAAGGATTATGGCATCCATCTGAAGCAAGTTCCACTCTACTGCGACAACGAAAGCGCCATCAAGATTGCTAACAACCCAGTTCAGCACTCGAAGACAAAGCACATTGAAATTCGTCATCACTTTCTCAGAGATCATGTTGTGAAGGAAGACATTGATATCATACACGTCAACACTAAAGAGAAATTGGCAGATATCTTCACCAAACCCTTGGATGAGAAGAGGTTTTGCAAGTTACGGTGTGAGCTAAATATCCTGGAATCCTCAAATGTCCTATGATCAGGCACACATCCTAACCCTTATGCATATTGATGACTTAGATGTGCAACACACAAAGTGAAGTATATCTTCAATCAATGAAGACATACATTCTAAGTGTGAATACATTAATGTGGAATTTGACTTCGGAGCGCCACGATAATTGTGCGCCGTGTCTGGGTCTAATACTTCCTATACGGTGGGTAACGCCACCACCAAACGTTCTGTTTTGAAGTGTTTCACTCATGGCGTTACCTTGCAATGTCTTCACATTTGGTTTGGCTTTGAACTCAACATATTTTCATGATTATCTTGACTATGTTGATTATAGATATATACATATATATATATATATATATATATATATATATATATATATATATATATATATATATATATGCTATTGTTCTGTCCTCTACAGCATTCACTTATAGCTATGTCTTCGTGTTGAATCTTTTGAACTAAGTGAATGTGATCGGACCCCAACTTCTCTATGCTTTCTATCTCAAACTCTATCTCTCCAAGTCATATGCATTCTATTGAAACTGTCGAATGTCTTCACTGCATCCTTGTCAGCAGAAGATACAGAGACAACCATTAAGTCCATTTTCAATGCTCATTCCTCCACACGAAATCCGGAGAAGTAGGTACGACCACCCGACAATCCAGGCGTGCGTGGGACGTGGAACAAACCCCAAACTTCCGCATACTAGCCATGTGTTCCTTAGATGCGAATCGCCAGGGGCACCTGTGTAATAGCACAGTGCCGACCCTGTGCCTATAAATACACACTCACAACGGTAATTATCTCTTCTTCCACCCTCGCACGAACCCTAGCGCCACCGCTAGCTTTCGACGACGCCGGCAACGAAGCGCTTCGCTGCCGCAACCTCTCCGACGCCGTCTTCACGCCGACCGCGGACATCGTCCTCTCCGCCGTCACTGTAGGTCTCCTCCGTCGCCAAGTTAGGGCACGAAAAAGTGAACTGCTCGGCCTCATCTCCCACTCCGTCTAGCAGTTCTCAGTGTGGTAAAGAAAACTCCCTTTTTTACAGCACCGTTGATCCTATTGATCTGTCACTTTCTACCACAAGCAGTTTCCGTTCACACAAGCTAGATCTCTCTCAAACTGCATCTCATAACATGCCTAGTATATTCACTTGTGCTTCACAAAGTAGTTAGATTCCTCACTTGTACTGATCTGTGGATTCGTACAAATCTGGAACCAACTTCTTATCTATGAGTGAATGTCTTCGCACGATGAGGTCAATGTCTTCTAAACTGATTTATCTTCAAAATCTTCTAAGAATGCATATGACCTCTTCCCCTTCCCTCGCACCTTAATGCTGTCACATGTACATGTCCGTGGGAGAATCCTTTGGTTCTCATAGTCTGCATTCATTTGCAGAATTCTTACAGCATCACATAAATTCTCCTGAAGCCAGTTCCTGTTGGTCCAGCAAGAGAAAGCCTTTGAAGCCTTTGAACGTCTTGAAGCCTTTCAAGTTAAATTTTATGGCTTCAGAGAAAGCAGCAAGGAAGGGGGGCAGACAACGTCGTGGCGGAACATCCAAAGATCTGCCTGATGAACTCGCAGAAATGTATAAGACATATCCTGAAGAGGATTATGGTCAGCGCAAGACCCGAATCCAATGGATTCGACGCTATTGGGCAGAACAATGGTTCAAATACCGCTTCACAACCCAAGAGTATGCTGAGAAAAGTGCCATCAAAATACTGTGGGGAGACATCTTATACAAGAATCTTGTACCCAGGTCCAGAGACGAAGCTATTACCCAAAGCTTCTATCCATGCATGGTTCGTGGGCCACAGCCTGATGATGCACATCCGTCGTCACTACTCTGGTGTCGTGACAACAATCTATTCAAGCGCAACTTCTAGTTTGCCCAAAACTCAACAAAGCAGAACAAAAATAAATTTGGGTTAGACTTCAACCCTGGTCCCTCAGCACCAAGGGCAGATGGCACACGAGAAGCAGAACCCAATGTCATCGGTCCGTATGTCAACCTTGAAGGCCTCATCACCTACATCTTGGTTCAAGGGACTGCAGTGAATGAGCCTGCGGCTGACACTGAGTCTGATGACGCGCCTGCAGTGCCAAAGCCAAAGCAGTTGAAGAAGCCAAAAGCTTCAAAACCAGCCCCTTCACCAAAAATCTCAAAGGCGAAGCCATTGGCGACTGCACCTCCTGAAGACAGTGTGCAGTCTGAAGACTTATCACGTGTCTCAAGGCACCAGAAGGCCAAGATGCCTCTGTCTCACACTGGCCAAGAGCTCACAGTTGCTGCCATCCTGCGCAATGAAGCCATTGATCTGTCAAGTGATGAAGATTTTGCAGATGACGCTCTTGAGCAGCTCATCAAGAGCAAAGAAGAAGCAGAAATCTTCAATAATCTGCCTCTCTTTGATGTCACCATCATCCACAACTTCATTGACGAGTGGTTTGACACGCCAAACATCAACTTTGAAGATCTGCAACTACCTATTGGCCTCAGTGTCGCCTTCCAAGGCGCCATTACTTCAGAAATTGCTATTGCCCAGTGCATAGTTAAACTGAAGCAGAAAATTGACTATGAAAAGGCTCAGTTCAAGAAGCATATGGCCAAGCTCAGCGTGCAAGAAGTGAAGAACTTCAAGACAATGATGCACGAGCTCAAGGAAGCCTTTGTGAAGAAGCGTGCAGAAGCTCAGGGCTCGCGTGAGCGCATGAAGACTCTGGCTGACAGATGTGTGCAAGCCTATAATGAGGCTGAGAAGCGCAAGGCACTTGGGCATCCTGGCATCGACCCCAGGATGGCCGCAAAGAAGAAGAAGAAGCCTACTACGGCTGAATCTGATGCACCAAGGCAAGAAGCAGTTCCGATTGTCTTCCCAACAAGAATGACTGGCTCGAAGCCAAAGAGCCGGTCAACAGCTTCAGAGCTCAAGAAGACAAGAACGGCTGAGGCTGAAGCCAGGAAGAGGAAAAGCTCTGAAGCCTCTCCTACTGCCCCCAGCAAGAAAAAGAGAAAGACCAAGAAAGCTCGGGCTGCTCCCACAGAGCCCTTGATAGTTGAACCCATTTCGATGGTTCACCCTGACGCAGAACGTCAACTGACGGTTCATGAGCCTGCTTCCACAGAGGCTCCTGAAGCTGAAGACATTCCAGCAGCTGATCCCATCGCTGCTGAAGACATTGGTCATTGTGACAATGTAGAAGATGATGCAGCCCTTCCTTAGTTAGAACACAGCGAACTCATCAGCGTTGGTCGTCCACTGACGCCAATTGCACAGGATGCTTCATGGGCAGATCGCCCTCAAGAGGAAGAAGACTATGAGGCCCAGCCCACTCCAACCCCACAGGCGTCATCTGCGTTCCGCAGGCTTCGCAAAGGTCCAAGGCCTCAAGTCTATGCTAAAGACATCCCGGCTGCATCAGCCGCAGAAGAAGAAGTACCACAAGAGCCCACTCCTCTGCTCCATCAAGAAGCAGTTCTCCAGGAGAATGTGCCTGTGACCGACCCTCTAGCTAGTCAAGTGGAGGATGGAAAACTTGAGGCTGCCACAACCAACAACGAAGCTAATGTGGAACCCTCCCCAGCAAAAGCTTCAGATGACAGCGAAGCCACTGAACCCACCACTTCTGTTCATGAGTCTGCTGCCGGTCCCCAATTCAACTATCATGTTGAGCACGGGCCTCAGGTCCAGAAACCAATCCCAAGACTGCCAAGGTTTCCAGGTCCTGCATCAGCACCTGGCTCCTTCAACATCAATGGCTTCAGGGCAGACAACACGTTCTTCGATAGCTCCAGGAACCCCTGCTCAAGGGAACGGATATCATCTAATCGGTTCTGGAGCTATCCTTGGCGAAGCTATTACTCTTGCATACTTTACAACCAAGGTCGCATCTTCCCACACAAGCGCCTTGACGTTGAAGCTATAGCTGGTCTGCCCTGTCTAGAAGAAGCGCTGGATTGCTTCAAGCAAGTGAGTCTGCTGCAGTTTGTTACTGATGAAGAGCATTGGAATGAAGAGCTACTGCTACAATTCTATGCCACCCTTCACATCAAAGGATACAACAGAGATCCAAAGACTTGGGTCCTGGAGTGGATGACTGGCAACGTCCATCATGAAGCCAATGCATTTGACATCATTGAGCTCACTGGCTTGCCCACTCCTGACGATCTTTTCGAGCAAGGCTGTCAATTGCATGCTGAAGCTATTGAGAGCATCTTTCAGCGGCCAGAACCTAATATGAGCCAAATGCTCAGCATGATGAAGCCATTGCCTCAAGATGCTGCGTATCCCACAGAGTTCTTTGTTGAAGACCTTGAGTACCTGCCCAGAACCATCTATCACATCATCAGGCGGACTCTCTGGCCTATCAAAGGGCACTCTCCAAATGCCAAGCTTCACGGTGCAATGAAGACTTTGGTCTTCTATATACTTCATGGCAAATGCTTCAATGCACAGGACTTCTTCATACGCCAACTTGCTGCATTAGGCATGGATCTGTTTGGTTTGAAGTTCTACGCCCCTTGGGTCATGCGGCTGATCAAGCTACACTCCGCCATCTCGTATCAGCCCTCAGCCCGCAACCATCGGATCTTCTTGCCTGACGTGGACATGTCTACTGAAGCCATATATTTTGAGCCTGCCAAGCAACCTCTAAGTCTTCAGAATGCAGAACATCAGAGTTTTACTCAGAATGTTGAAGGCGTTGAAGCAGTTTCTCGGGTGTATCCTTTGGCTGGCACTACACGTGCACCACACCCTGCTTCAACTGAAGCCACTGATAGTGCCACTGCTTCAAGACCCAAGAAGCGCACTCGTGTTCTCAACGACCGAGAGCTTCTTGTGGCCCTACATCAGAAACAAGATAGGCATCATGACTGGCTGAAGCGTCAGATGAAAAGCCTCTTGGTGGATGTTAATCGCACTCGAAATCTTGCCACCAAGAACGCTTTTGTTGCCCATGAAACCTGTCGCCGCACATGGAAAGGGCTAACGATGATGCTTTCTGAAGCTGATCTTCAAGAGGATGGCTTCACTGAGAGATTCAAGTTCGACTCCACACCCCCTCGAATGGTTGTGCTACTGGGAACCCCATCCCTTGAAGACTCTTAGTTCTCTTCTTCTGCTGCCACAATCACTGCCAGAATTATTGAGGAAGAAGACGATGCTACTTCACCGCCATATCCTTCAGCACCTCCAAGCTCTTCTGCACCGCCAAACAACACCAACAACCCTGCTACTTCGCCTACTCCTCATGCGAACGAGTAGAGGCTCTATGTCTTCAAACCTTTTTGGTCATTACTGACAAAAGGGGGAGAAGCATATGAGATTGATAGTCTTCAAGCGGGTTCATATGGGCGGGTGCCATATATTTTGCTTCGTGCTTACAACTCTTTTTTTGCTACATTTGGTTCTTATGAGTTGTAACACTTAAACCAGATGGTCGTCTGCTACTTATTTGCCACCTTGTTTTGCGAAGATAAATTCCGCATGTGCGACGATAAATTCCGCACTTAACTCATTCTGCAGACGTCCATTTTCCATTATGCATGTCATTATCTTCATATACTTTCACATGCATAGTGGATTGTCATCATAAGCTGAAGTGGATCTCCACCATGTGCACTTGCTTTCCAAAAGCAAATTAACTTATATGCACATCTTCAGGGGGAGCCCTTGCAACTTATGAAGACAATTCCTTATCCTTTACAATTTCATAGATTATATTCCCCGTTGAAAACTTCAACTAGTTTGTCATCAATCGCCAAAAAGGGGGAGATTGTAAGTGCATCTAGTGCCACCCCTAGTTGGTTTTGGAGTATTGACGACAAACCTAGTTGAGGGATTAATGTGTTTGTGAGAATTGCAGGATAACACAGGTAGAAGTCCCTCATTGATTCGGTTTTACTACCAGAGATGACCCCTAAAATTGTATGAAGACATTGAAGTCAAAGGTGGTATATGAAGATATTCACATTGAAGACTATGACAAGAGAAGACACGATATGAAGCCTATGGAGCTCGAAGACTTAGATCTTTCGTAGTTCTTTTTCTTTTGTGTTGAGTCATAGGAACCAGCGTACTGTTAAGTGGGGTCCAGGAGAACCAGTCAGAATGACTGAAGTGATGCCTAAACCAAAAACCTATGTCTTCGAGTGAAGACAATGAGAGTGAATCTTGTCCAGAGTCGGACAAGTCAGTTTTGCTTGTAGCCCAAGTAAAGTTGCCGTGTGAGTTTGAAATCTGACCGTTGGGACACGTGTCAGTTCCTTAGTGACCCAGGGTCATTTCGGACAAATCAGGTCGGGCTGCCAAGTGGCTATAAATAGCCCACCCCCTACAACCATAAACGGTTGGCTGCTCAGATTGAGAGTACGGCTTTTGTCGTTTGAGAGCAACCCACCTCGAAGCCTTTGAGAGAGAATTCCTTGTGAGGATAAAGCCCTAACCACCAGAGCCAGAGAGAATTGGGCATCACTTAAGTCTTCTTGTCTGTGTGATCTGAAGACTTATTACACTTGAGGACTGTGCATCCTCCAGACGGTTAGGCGTCGCGTTCAGAGCATCTAAGAGACATTGTGGATTGCCAGTGAACGAAGTCTGTGAAGGTTTGGGAATCTACCTTGAAGTCTTACCAGAGTGATTGGGCGAGGACTATGTGACCTTAGCTCAAGGAGAGTACGGTGAGGACTTGGTGTCCTGAGCTGCGTGTTCAGGACTGGGTGTCCGGGACTGTGTGTCCTAAGGTTTAAATACCTAGCCGCTCCAACCAGACGTACAGTTGTCACAGCAACTGGAACTGGTCCAACACATCATTGTCTTCAACGAGTCACTGGTTTCATCTTCACTTCCTTTTACTTACTGATCACTCATTGTGAAGTCATTGCATGTCTGTTCTATCTTTTGTCTTCACAATGTGAGTGTATGATCTGTTTGGCTTCATAATATCTTCCTACCTGATCCTTATTACACTACAGCTATTTGTCACTGTGCTTTCACTCTGTTGATACTTGACCATGGCTTGCCTAGTGTAGTCTAACTTCCGCTGCATAGTAATAGGCATATCTCTGCTGTTTGTCTTCATAACTTCCACGTTTTGAAGACTTTAATAAAAATCGCCTATTCACCCCCTCTCTAGTCGATATAACGCACTTTCAACCGATGGTCTAGGAAGACAGGATGAAGAAGCAGGATACGACGATGATGATCAAACAATGGAGGAGGAAGGACACCGTGATGACGGCTCCGGTGACCGAATGGAGGGGGAAAGACACCGTGATGACGGCTCCGGTGACCGAATGGAGGGGAAAGGACACCGTGATGACGACTCCGGTGACCGAATGGAGTCCGGCCAGGTATATATATATATATATAAATTAAGCACGTGTTGACTATAGCTAATTGATGCATTAATTTTTTTTGGTATGTACACATATTAACTCTCTTCTTTTTCTTCATTTCTAGCCCTCCAGATCGAGCAACACTTCGATAACGAAACGAGGCCCGAAGAGAAAGTTGCACACGGATGAAAGGTACACGATCGTCGAAATTGATCGCGCTGGCCAACCGATTGAACCCCTCCGGACCAAGCAAAAATTTAATGCTCGGTGCAGGGTTCTAGTTAGGGACATGATCCCGATCACCATCGAGCAATGGTTGAAGCCTAAGGACAAAGACTCTCAGGTGTCTTATGTTAGCGATAGGCAGAAAGCTGATCTTTGGACTGCGCTGCAGGAAAATTTCACCTTCCCGCTAGAGGAGGATCTGGAGAATCCAGTTAAAAAGCCAATGATCAAGGCTTGTGCTCTTAAGAAGATGGATGAGCTATTCAGGAGGTGGAAGAATGAGCTGAAATCATCGTTTGTCGACCAAGACAAGACTCTAGAATTCATCGGCCGATTTGAGAAGATCAAAGATCAGTGGCCCGCATTTGTCACCAAAAAGAAATTTGAGAGAGCAGCGAAGATGTCAACGACAAACAAGAAAAATGCTGCAAAGAAGAAGCATCACCATCGCACGGGGTCAGGTGGCTACCTGAAAGCCCGACTGTTGTGGGACAAGGCTGAGAATGACCTCATTGCTAAAGGGATCGAACCAGAGACGCGATGCTTGCCAGACCGTTGCAGGACTTGGTTCTTCGGGGTTGGGGAAAAATTGGACCCTGTAACAGGGAAGTGCGTTTGGACCAACATGCAGCTGAACACACCCATCGTGAAGCTTCAGGAGTATATCGAAAAGGCGCAGCAAGGGACGTTCGTTCCGGATAGAGAGAACGACGAGCTCACAGAGGCCCTCGGGAATCCTGAGCACTCCGGACGGACACGAGGTACGCCAGGCTCCCTTTTGTGGAAGGCTGGATTTCCTGACGCAGGCGGTTACAAACGCTGGGAGTGGAAGAAGAAAAAGGAGCTGACCCAACTACAGGCGCTGCACGCAAGGGTACAAGCGCTAGATGAACGAGACAAGGCCCGCAGCGCGCGACCTGCCGAAGCTGCTACACCCGAAGCTACCCCGCCATCTCAGCGGAGAAGCAGCGTGGCTTCCACGGAGCTGCTTCAGGAGCCTGTCTTCACGGCTCCTGCTAGCTACCCCGTGTACTTAATCACAGAGTCTCACAATTGCCACCTTATGACGCAATGGATGAATACGAAAGTCAGGGCGGCTGTTGGCTCTGTTGCATGTCCTGAACCTCGCGCAACTTTTCACTACCGGCCGATTCCAGAAGGATATGCTAGGGTGATGGTCGATGTAATCACAGAAGGATTTGAGGACCTCCAGCTTGACCACCCTACGGGTGATGGGGAGACTCGGCTGGGCTCTGCTCTGAAGACTCCATGCCTATGGCGGAAGGAGCTCATCAACCTTCCGAACTGGACACCTCCGCCTCCTCCTCCTCCTCCGGCGAGTCAGGGCACTCCGCCTCCTCCACCGCCTCCTCCTCCGGCGAGTGATCAGGGCACTCAGCCTCCTTCTCTGGCGTGTGGCGGCACTCTGCCTCCTTCTCCGCCTGCACCGGCATGCCCGAGCAGCCACCAGCCTCTTTCTCCGGCGCGTGGCGGCACTCTGCCTTCTTCTCCGCCTGCGCCGGCGCGCCCGAGTAGCCACCAGCCTCCTCCTTCTGCGCCTCGCCAGCAAGGGCGGAAGATACCCGCCGCCGCCCCGGCTACTCCGGCGCGTCATAGTCCTTCTCCTCCGCCTCGTAAGCAAGCACGAAAGAAGACAGCCGCAGCCACTCCGTCTGTGTCTAGCAGTACAGCCAGAGGCAGGCAATACAAATTCGGTCCACCTCTCAAGCCTCTAGAGAAGTTACCATATGAGAGGACCGTGGAAGAAAACGTGAAGATCATGGAAAAAGAAGTGAATGACTTCTTTAAAGGGGTGAAAGAAAAGAAACATCCACCTCCGGAGGAGAAGGTAGACCGGGTGAAAGCAAAGTGCACACTCGATGCCCTGAGGAAACCACCAAAGTCTCCGCCAAAAACCAACTATGAGCGCATTACTGCAAAGGTATATATCGAAGCGTAGTGGTCGGGAAATACTATCAGTGATCGAAGGTTAGCAAAACGATGAGTTGGGAAAAAATTGCCTAGCTCGGCGAACAAGCGGACCAATCGTGCCCCCCGCTCAAGGTGTCTAGCGATATCGTCGCTAATGATCCGAGGATGGTGCCCGGTTGTGGCAATCTTGAAGATTACCTGCCTGACGATGTACATTATGATTTCTTGGAGGTGGAAGAACACCAATACCATTACGGGAAGCCTCTTGTCAAAAATGAAAAATCTCTAAGAAGGATGATGCGAAGATTCCATGATTGGTACATGGAAACCTGCAGAGAGTCTGGGGGACGAATACTTTGTATCTGAGAGTTAAAGAGGAGCACAACCTCGTTGGAATTGATTTGTTGCCTGTTCCATTTGAGGAGTTCTTCCAGTGGTTCAATCAAAAGGTCCTCGATAAATTAACGGTCACTTGCTACTATCTGTAAGTACTACTTCTGTCATTAAGTCTCTATATATAGCTCAGCTCTTTCATTGCATGTATATATGATTATCCTCACTATATTATGCAGATTGAAGATCGTCGAGTGCAGAAAAGCAGAAATGTATGATTGTGACGCCCCAAGACCGTTGCGCCAGGTGTCTTCCAGTTATTCGCTGTTGTTGCCTTGTCATTTGTTTGCGTGTCATGCATTTCATATCATGTCATCATGTGCATCGCATTTGCATACGTGTTCGTCTCATGCATCCGAGCATTTTCCCCGTTGTCCGTTTTGCAATCCGACACTCCTATGTCCTCCGGTGACCGCTTTTGCCTCTTTTCGTGTGAGGGTGTTAAACATTCTCGAAATGGACCGAGATTTTCCAAGCGGCCTTGGTACACTACCGATAGACCGCTTGTCAAGTTTCGTGCCATTTGGAGTTCGTTTGATACTCCAACGGTTAACCGGGGAACCGTAAAGGCCTCGTGTGTGTTGCAGCCCAACACCCCTCCAAAGTGGCCCAATAACCCATCCAAACCCCCTCCATCCTCTCGGCCGTTCGATCACGATCGCGTGGCCAAAAATCGCACCTCATTTGGACTCTCCTAGCTCCCTCTACCTATATATATGTGATCCCCTCCAAAGTTTCACAGTCTAACCCTAGTCCTCTTCCTTCCCGCGCCGCCAGACACATCCGTCCACGCCAGACATGTCCGCCGGCCACCTCACCCCGACCTATCGCAAGCCGCCACATCACCCCGCTGCCGCTCTCCGCCAACCGCCGCGCGCCACCTGTCGCTCCGCCTCCTCCCCACCGCGCCGGGC
>NC_057809.1:596111255-596136018 GCF_018294505.1 Triticum aestivum
GGGCCCGAGTGCGCCGCCCGCTCAGCCCGCGGCTCCCCGCGCCCTGCGCCGCCGCTGTTCCATGCACCGCCGCCCGCCATCTTCCCACCGGCCATTGCCGCCACTCGCCACGGGCTCCCGGAGCCGCCCGCGGCCGCGCCTCGCCTCCCGCGCGTGCCGCTGCTGCGCCGTCCTCCCGCCGATGCGCCACCGCCCCGCACCTCCCCTTGCCGGAGCAGCGCCCCACCTCGGCTTTCATGCTCTCGCCGGAGTTGATGTGTCGCCGAAACCCTAGTCGGCCCTCTCCTCCGCAGATCGGGGTCAGATCCACCACCTCGCCTATCCAAACGCCGCGCCCGTCCCCGGATCTCTCCGTCTCGGGACCTCCTCGTCCAATTTTCACGAGGTTAAAATCGACTAAGTCCCAGATCTGTAATGTTTTCAGGCCCTGTTCATCATGCCATAACTCCTCATCCGTAGATCCATTTTGCATGCATGATATATCAAAATGCTCATCAGGATGCCCTCTTCATTTTGTTCCATTGCACCATGCTTGTTTGAGTCCATCTTGATGCCCTAATTGCTATTGCAAGAGTGATTCATAATGTTAGGTGCTGATTCTTAGCAGATCTTGAGCATTTGTCATTTTTGCCATGATTATCGTGTGCTGCATATGAACTTGAGCCCTACATGTGTTTTGGGCTATGCCATGCCATCTTTACAGGGGTGTATGCCATGTATTTTTGTGATCAATGTGGTGACTAGCACAGGCATGCAAAGTAGCTCTCGTGATATTGCTGATCTCAGAGACTTAGAATTTCACTAAGTCATTTCCCTGCTGTTATTTTTATGCCATGTATTCATGTTGCTACAGAGAGATCCATGCTTCTTTTGAGTATGCTCAGTAAGGATGATTTGGGCATATGGTTGTGCTCTATCCATCCATGCCCCTGTTTGCAATTATGGAGTGCCCTAGCATGACTCAATCTTGCTCTACTTTTGCTATTAAATGTTCCTGGCAGATTGTTTATGTGTTAATCAATTTTGCCAAGGTTGTTGTAGTTGATCCATGCATGCTATAAACTTGCTCTTGCTTTGGATAGCTTCTTGATCATGTCTTCTTGCTGGTAGTATGCTTAGTTTGTCATGCAATGCCTTGTGTTGAGAGCATTGAGCTCACAAACATGCCTTCATAATTCTGTTGATGCCATGTCCAGTTTTCTGCTAAGTCTTAATCTGTTAACGAAACTTGCTATGTTTACATGGGTGCCATCATATCTTATGATCCTTTTTGGCTTATGGTCATTAAGGGACTTTCGTTATATGCTTTGAGTAGATTCATTCCATGCCTTGTATTGATATGATCTGATCCTATAGCATGTTGTTATCTTGCTCTAAACATGTCTTCCTAGTGTTAATTCCTGGCATGTTGTTATTTTCACTAAGTCTGTGATGGTGTTATCTTTTGCACTTTTGCCATGCTTGTTTGAACCTGCTCTTGTGTGATTTAGCCGTAGCTCAGTGTTCATCTTTTGTCAAGCATCTTGAGTAGATCACTGCCATGTGCTTTTTTGCCATGTTGGAGTGCAGTAGCTTAGTTTCTTGTTGCATTCTAGATGACATCGTGCTTTTAATCGCAGAATTGTGCCATTCTTGTTTTGCTTGCCATTTGCAAACCGTGCATCCGATTCCGGTGATCTTTATATCGATTTCGACCGAAATCAACTCATCTTTCCAGCGGCACTCTTGGTTTGCCAAGTTGAGGCCTGGTTCATTATTTTCCTTCCGGAGCACGCGTATGCATTGCATATCACATCCCGCATATCATGCCATGTTTTGCATCATGTTGTTTGTGCATTGCACTGTGGTTGATTGTTGTTTCCTTTTCTTGTGTTCTTGCCTTGGGTAGAGTCAGGAGATGAGTACGTGATCGAGGAACCCGTTGAGTATGCTTACGAGGATCAAGCTTACATCAACTCGGAGAACTTTGCAGGCAAGATAACCATACCCTCGAAATCACTTCTATCTTTGCTTGCTAGTTGCTCACTCTTTTGCTATGCTGCGATACCTACCACTTGCTATATCATGCCTCCCATATTGCCATGTCAAGCCTCTAACCCACCTTGTCCTAGCAAACCGTTGTTTGGCTATGTTACCGCTTTGCTCAGCCCCTCTTATAACATTGCTAGTTGCAGGTGAAGATGGAGTTTGTTCCTTGTTGGAACATGGATATTATTTGGGATATCACAATATATCTCTTATTTAATTAATGCATCTATATACTTGGTAAAGGGTGGAAGGCTTGGCCTTATGCCTGGTGTTTTGTTCCACTCTTGCCGCCCTAGTTTCTGTCATACCGGTGTTATGTTCCTTGATTTTGCGTTCCTTACGCGGTTGGGTTATAATGGGAACCCCTTGAAAGTTCGCCTTGAATAAAACTCCTCCAGCAAGGCCCAACCTTGGTTTTACATTTGCACTAACAACCTATCACCTTCCCTTGGGTTCTGCAGACTCAAGGGTCATCTTTATTTTAACCCCCCGGGCAAGTGCTTGTCTAAGTGTTGGTCCGGACTAGAGCCCCTTGCAGCGCCACCTCGGAGAAACTTGAGGGCTAGTTTTTAGTTGTATGAATTGCTCATCCGGTGTTGCCCTGAGAACGAGATATGTGCAGCTCCTATCAGGATGTCGGTGCATCGAGCGGCTTTGCTGGTCTTGTTTTACCATTGTCCAAATGTCTTAACCGGGATTCCGAGTCTGATCGGGTCTTCCTGGGAGAAGGAATATCCTTTGTTGGCTGTGAGAGCTTGTGATGGGCTAAGTTGGGACACCCCTGCAGGGTTTTGAACTTTCGAAAGATGTGCCCGCGGTTATGGGCAGATGGGAATTTGTTAATATCTGGTTGTAGAAAACCTGACACTAAACTTAATTAAAATGCATCAACCGCGTGTGTAGCCGTGATGGTCTCTTTCCGGCGGAGTTCGGGAAGTGAACACGATTCTTGTGTTATGCTTGAACGTAAGTAGTTTTAGGATCACTTCTAGTTCACGACCGTGCTTTGCTTCTCTTCTCGCTCTCTTTTGTGTAAGTTAGCCACCATATATGCTAGTGCTTGCTGCAGCTCCACCTCACTACCTTTTCCTACCCATAAGCTTAAATAGTCTTGATCGCGAGGGTGTGAGATTGCTGAGTCCCCGTGACTCACAGATTACTTCCAAAACCAGTTTGCAGGTGCCGATGATACCGTGCAGGTGACGCAACCGAGCTCAAGGAGGAGCTTGATGAAGTTCGTGTTCGTTGTGTTGTTTTGTTTCCAGTTGTTCAGTAGTGGAGCCTAGTCGGGGCGATCGGGGATCTAGCATTAGGGGTTGTCTTTCTTTATTTGGTTCCGTAGTCGGACCTAGATTGTATTCTGGATGTTGTAATGCTATATCTAAAAGACAATTTGATGTGCGTAAGCAATAATATTCACAATTTCATTTTATTACACCATCATTTCTGTTGAGTTTCGTTCATATATATGTATTAACCCCCTTCTTCAAATTAGACGTGGGAGATGCGGAATGAACTCCTACCAGAAGATCGCATGAAAGCAATTCAAGAGGAATTAGCGGGATTCTTTCTTGACCACGTCATCAATAAAGCCGGAGAATACCATGTGGAACTTGATTTCAGATGCTAGGGGATTGTAACATATCTTACATATTGTATATGTATGTAGCCAGTAGCGTCAGATAGATAATACGAAAACTTGTTGTTCGACCAATCTCTCGGATAAGGAGAGGTCGATCACTTCTCTCGGTATGCATGACGAACTTCTGTACTTAATGGGTTCCTTCATTTTCTTACTAGCTAGCGTGTCGAGGGCCTCTCTATACGTATAGTACGTAGCGTCGACCAAGCACGGAGATAAGAGAGGACACTTCTCTCTATTAATTAATTAGCTACCTAACACAATATATGAAACACCTTAATTAACCATACAAAACCCCAAATCCACCCCCCCCCCTTCAGAAAAAAACAAAAACCCTAGCCCCTGAACTGACGCGTGGATGCCTATTGGTCCCGGTTGGTGCCACCAACCGGGACTAAAGGCCCTCTTGCCTGGGCTCGCCACAGTGGCCACGTGGAGGCCCGTCTGTCCCGGTTCGTATAAGAACCGGGACTAAAGGCCACTAGTCCCGGTTCTGCAACCGGGACAGATGGGCCTTATGAAACGGGACAAATGGCTCTTTTTCTACTAGTGATTGTTGCCCTCCTTGAACTGGTTTTGAAATTTATCCTTACCATGGCCAACTAGCTCCTTGTACAAATGGTGCAACACGAACGGTTCACAACCACCATTCTTTTTGTGTTGCTTGTATAGGTCTTGGATGATAGACCCATATTCATTGATTGTCACCCTAGTTGGCAGCGAAGTTGACTTGATCAACACAACCAAACCATTGGTTGCATTGATCATGGATCACAGCCCACCGGTGGGCAATAGAACCTTGAGTACAGCTGGAAGGAACCGTCACATTGCTCAACTAGTACTCTTCAATTCTTTGTCAAAACCTCTCCTTCATTTCATTGGTACCAACTTAGACACCAAAGGATGCATTCATCCAAGAAAAACACAAAGCAATGTCTTCTTGGCTGCGAAAGTTCACTGATCTTGTCTTCTATGTGCTTCTTTGTATCTCCACAGGCTCATTGACCTCCTCCACTTCAGGTCATCCTCCTCCCTCTCAGGATCATCAGCCATAGACATCGACATGTCATCAAGTTCGAGTATGTGCGATTCATCCAACTAAGACATGAAACTTGTAACATCACATTCTTCTACACTAAATCACCAAGAACAAACATATCACACGAACATCGTCGCAATGTATCTCAAAAATTCATCAACAAAGATAAAAATGCTATTTTTACCTTTCCGAATTGTGTCGGACACTTGGGGCATGATCCTTGTCGGCGGTTGAGGTGGTTGTAGTTGTTGGCGGAGGAGGTGAGGGCGGTGGTCGGAGATGGAAGAGAAGTGGATGTTGTTCGCACACGAACACGTCACCTTGTACCCTCGACGCCGGGGGTGATGCACCGCAGCTCACGTCGAAGGAGACCCGACCGGAAGCGCGGTACGCAGGCAATCCGGCGGGTGCTTTTGAGGACCCGAAACCCCACACGCCCGGGAGGGACCCCGTCAGGGCGCGCGGCGGCTATGGGCTGCCCTAGGTCGAGCTGATCGCCCCTAGGGCCTCGAGGTTCGTCGCCCTGCAATAAGAAGAACGAACGAAGAACGAGAGAGAAAGAACAAGGGAGAGAGATAAATGTAAAGGGTAAAAAGTGGTAGATGATTTGATCGATTGTGTGTTGTTCAATCGGCCGTCACCTCTCATCTATTTATGAGGCGGATGGACTTTTTGTACAAGAAAAGTATTAAAAATTCCGTCCAAAACAGCAAAAACCCTAACCTAACTCGGACACAAATCTTTGGTAATTTCCGGATCAATCTCGGTCTCACCGATTGGTTTGCTTCGGTCCCACCGAGTGAACATGGTCAACTCTCTGTAACATTCTGTAATTTCCGGATCAATCTCGGTCTTACCGATTAGTTTGCTTCGGTCCTACCGAGTCAACATTGCCAACTCTCTGGTAAATTTTTGGACCAACTCGGTCTCACCGATCAAATCAACTCGGTTGGTCCGAAATGACTCTGCAGCTTCTATTTCTGACCTTGTTTTGCCTTCACACGTTGCATACGACCTTGTATTAAGATGGTTTTTATATCAAAATCCACCGTTTCGACGAGATGCACAACTTTCATGTTGATCATTTTTCCATATAAGGACATCTTAATTGGGTTTCAAGCCATTCTTTAATCTGGTGTCAACATGAGCATCTCTGAAGTTGTCATAACTTTTGCATCCAAACCCCATTTTAGACCATTTTCATATTCATCTTGATCTTCTCGAAGAGAGCCATCTCATAGTGACTTTCAATAGTAAGTTTGAATTACGCTTGACATAGCTTCAAGCCACTCTTTATAAACGTGCCACTTTTGAGCGTCAACACATGCCCCCCTATTTTTCGGCAAAGCTAGCGTGCCGAAAAATAACTTGTACCAAGTTTGTTCTAAGGACGATGTCAACACTCCATCGGCCATTTATATGTCCTTAGGACGATAAGTATATATCGACCATGTCTTGTGTGAACTTTCTGATGCAAACTTGGGTGAAACCTTCTCAGCTTCATTAACAATCCGATGATAAAATACCATAGATATGTATCTCAAGGTCATCCTACGGACCATATTGTTCACCCTTTTGCTAGGATTTTGTAGATAATCAACAATACTTTCTCCAATCCTTACTTTTGCCTACATAAAAATTTCATTAGTGGCCGAAGCTGTGGACTTCGGTTCGGCCTTACCTATGTTGACGAGACTAAGCATCGGCTATTGACAGAAATGCAATACACCATGATTAACATAGTAGCCGGATGTTTGCTGTGCCAATTCTTTCGAATTGTCATGTCTAAAAACATGAATACTTTTAAAGCAAACCAAGGTAAATTTTGCATCTAGACACACCAAAAGATAAACTATAAGTGATTCGTTATAACATTGATAACCCTTGAATATTTGTTGCACTACTAATAACAAATCACCGGAAGCATCAATATGTATAGCACCTATAGCAAGGCAAAGCTCCAATCCGAATGACAATGCATATTCGGCTTTGATCATTGTGCAAAAATATTTTAAGCGGCATGAGGCTTCACAAAATAGCACCATAAGGAGATATATAAACAACACCAACACCTTGGCCATTGCTACAAATTTAACCATCAATATATAATCTCCATGGTACTAGAGAGATCAAGCTAAAATTAATATTATGCATGATGTCAATATGATGCTCAATAATAAAATCAACCATGATTTGGCCTTACGTAAGTTCTGAAAACTAACAAGCCAAAGCACACCCAATCAAAACATAAGTTCGCTTTGCAATTTTGGTGAATTGGTCTATGCATAATATCCTCAATGGCATCATTTGACAAATTCCTTTGCAAGCACTTATCTCAATCTCTACTCAAACTAAGGACGGTGTTAGAGTACCACACCAGCCATTCTTACATATATTCTTAGGGCGATAGATAAGTACCGGCCATTACCATGAGGTCCATGTAGAGTTCATTCACCAAATCATGTATAGCCGAAATAAACAAATGAAATAGCAATCAAATATTTCGGCCCTTTGGATTAGCAAGAAAAAATGTAGCTAATAAATTGTATAGAGATTTGGTAATACCCTCTCATGATGCAGAAAATTATGTCGCTTCCATGGATCAAAATAAATCCAGGGAGGGTAATTTATCATACATGATGATGAATTCCATGGCAAAGGCATCAATGGTATGGTTGAAAAACATGGATGATGTGCTAACCGAAGATTTTGATGGGGTGATGCAAACCTTCGGCTTAATTGTTTCTGGTTTCCACCCTTCTCTTTCTTCACTTTTATAACACTTGTTGCAATAGAAGGTTGCACATCATTTTTATTTTGACTGCTCCTCTTGGGAACCCATGCCATGTTCTACTTTTTCAGCTCTTGTGCACTAAGTTTTTGTAATTCCTTCTTTCGCCAATACGATAGGCCGAGTGGGCACCCCGGCTGTGATTTTGTTTGAAGCAATGACAATTCTTGTTTTACCTTGTGCATTGTCAACTTCTTTTCTTCAGATTTGGCACTTTGACTCTTGATAATTGGTTGCTTCATCTCATTGCCTTTAGTACCAATGTCAACACGTTAATTGGCTCTTTTTCATTTGAGATCAAATCTGAAGTTGCACTCTTACGACCATCTCTTTTAACACGGTGCACTTGTTTGACCACTTCTTTCTTCTTCTTTGAGCTCCGGACCGATTCCTTATGATTGAAACGGTCTTTAACATATGATTGTTCAAATGTTGATCTTCTCGAAGATGCATAATATTGGTGAAATGGTCCAAAGTAAGATGGGTGATGTGTCCTTGTATCATACCTGTCCCATGATGGATATGGATTTACATGAGCATAGGGAGGTATCCACAACATCGGCATCAGCGGCCCAAAGTAAGGATATGAATATGCTGCATTGAGATTCTCACTTTGCCAATGCCGACCCTCATATTTGCGCTTTGGGGTGACCTTGGTTTCTTTGAATGATTTGGCCGATAAGCATTCTTCTCTTCACTCTTCTTTTGATATTTATCCAATAGTTCAGCGAAGGTGATTTTTGATCTCTTACACTTGCGCTTATTTCGGCCTTTGTTTTCTTTTGGTTTGCTTTCATCGATCATTCGATTTGCTTGCTGCCCCCTAGTCCTTGGCATCTCCATTGTAGCTTCGATGGAATTCTCGCCCTCAAGATTATATTCATTATGCTCTTCAACAACTTCTTTACATGAAAGCTTGATCCCATCACCTGAGGTTTTTACCTTTTCTTTAAATGGATCGGCTTGAAGCAGCCGATGCAAAAACTTTTTGCCATCGGGACCAATCGGAATAGAGCGGTCATCTATTGGTGTTTCAACAAACTTCAATCGTCCTTTTTCAATGGCCGATTTAACTATTTGACGAAACATGTTGCAATCCTCAAAATTATGCTTGAATGAACCATGCAACTTACAATACATTCGTCCTTGGATTGATGGCTTAACATGGTGATCAAGGATTGTAATGTAATTATTTTTCAGCAACAAATCAAATATTTGATCACACATGCTTGAATTGAAGGTATACTTCTTATTTTCTAGCCGATCTTGCTGTGTGAACGGTTTTGGAGGTAAGCAAACGAATGGTTAAGATTTGGAATCTTCCCATTCGGCTATGCATTGTGTTTTCCACTCTATCTCCGATGCCTTTGGATAAGATAGTATATTAGCATCGGTTTTCGCAATAGAATTTAACCTTGGCCTTAAATTTCTGAAACAAAGATATTTAGAACATACATGTCTCAGTTGAGACCAAGTGCAGGCCAAGTATGAAATAAGCAAAGCTACCCAATTAGATATGAGCTTTAGATAAAGCAATGGGGAAAGCCTTGGCTTCAATAATTTTTCACTATTGGTCTTTCTGAATGATGCAATATGTTGACCGATATGCTTTGTCACAATCTGATTGCTAACAAATAAATTACCCTTCTTCATTGGTCTCTCAATATTTCTTCTAAAGATTTTTCTAATGTATGCATCAACAACTAAGTCATGACCAAATCTGAAAACAGGTAAATTAATTGCTAGACATACCTCTTAAAATATGTTGGGAGAGCATGATGGTGGTGTGACTTGAAGAATATCTTGCGCCGCCTTCGGATATCTCCCCAACGCCTTGTCATCATCTTTTTCTTGATTTGGTGCATCATTAGTTGCAAGATCTTAGTCCACCAAATTTTCTTCGGCTACTTGTTCTTGTTCTTGAAGCTCACCAATTTCTATGGCATGAAACTCAGAGGGTAGGAAGTAGGTTCCATTAACTTCAGAAAAATCAAGTATGACTGTCTTGCTATACTTTCCATGCCCTTTCTCAATAATGTTTGCCTCTTTGGAATTGATGGATTCGGAATATATATAACTTGATTCGGCTTTTTCAACCGAAGCACTTTTAGTTTCTGAATCATCATTCTTTTCACCGGTTATATCAATTGGCAAGGATTCTTTTCTTTGAGATAATTCCCTATCAATTCTCTCTTGGCGAAGTACTTGCACCCTATCGCGCAAAGCTTTAACTCCCCTCTCAATTTCAGCCCTCTCTAGTGTAGTTTGCCCCCCAATGCTTTTAGGATCTTTCGGCAATGGACTGTTAGTGTTGCCGAAATTTTGCAACTGTGTAGGGGGTGTATAATATGCCGCGGTACTAGGTGGAGGTGTATGCACTTCTGTATAATGATATGCTCTCTCGCCAATTCTATCGATTGATGAAGTTTCATCTTCTTGCAAAACTCTAGCCTTTATTGCAGCATAATCAGGAAACAACCCCTTTTCATATTGTTCAAGGCAAAGAGCACTAATCCTCTTGTTTTGCGCCAAGCTCTTTTTTAATGCAGCCACAACCACTTCTGGAAGAGATTGCTCCACAATACTTTTAGATTCTTTCGGCAATGATTCACGAGTGTTGCCGAAATTCTCAAATTGCATAGAGTATGCATTATATGCTATAGTATATGAGGACGGCACATGTGTTCCTGTAAAAAATTTCACTTATTCGACTATGACCATGAAGATGCGGGGCCGAATTATGAACATCTACAGTTGCATACGATGCTGAAAAATTACTAACATGAGGTGTAGCATATGATGGTTGAGGGTAATTGGCCAAATAACTAGTAGTAACATGGCCAATTCCCTTATCCACCGGCACGTTTGGATTAACATACTGTAAGTTATTTGCCGATGAATAAAAATTTGAAACACTTTGTTGCATACCATTGGAAGTTCCTACATAGGGTATCTCAACTTGATTAACCAAACTCATCATGTTATTCATCGGCATATAAATTTGTGGGGTTGCCGATGCATGGGAGTTGGGATACATATGTTGCATGTTGCTAAAATTATATGAAGTAGAATCATGGAGATTTTGTTGCATCGGCCCTTGCACATAATTAGATGCATGATTGATAAAGCTAGGGCTAGCCGATACATTATGCTCATTAGATGATCTAGCAACAACATACGCATTATTTGCATCTACATATGTGAATTCGGTATTCATATTACCTTTGTAGATTGCAAACCCTAGATGACGATCTCTTCGTAGCAAGAACGGGCCAGAGACCGTTCAAAGCTTCGTCCCCAGCGGAGTCGCCAAAAAGTGTGTTCGCACACGAACACGTCACCATGTACCCTCGACGCCGGAGGTGATGCACCGCAGCTCACGTCGAAGGAGACCTGACCGGAAGCGCGGTACGCAAGCAATCCGGCTGGTGCTTTTGAGGACCCGAAACCCCACACGCCCGGGAGGGACCCCGTCAGGGCGCGCGGCGGCTATGGACTGCCCTAGGTCGACCTGATCGCCCCTAGGGCCTCGAGGTTCGTCGCCCTGCAACAAGAAGAACGAACGAAGAACGAGAGAGAAAGAACAAGGGAGAGAGATAAATGTAAAGGGTAAAAAGTGGTAGATGATTTGATCAATTGTGTGTTGTTCAATCGGCCGTCACCTCTCATCTATTTATGAGGCGGATGGACTTTCCGTACAAGAAAAGGACTAAAAATTCCATCCAAAACATCAAAAACCCTAACCTAACTCGGACACGAATCTTTGGTAATTTCCGGATCAATCTCGGTCTCACCGATTGGTTTGCTTCAGTCCCACCGAGTGAACATGGCCAACTCTCTGTAACTTTCTGTAATTTCCGGATCAATCTCGGTCTTACCGATTAGTTTTCTTCGGTCCTACCGAGTCAACATTGCCAACTCTCTCGTAAATTTTTGGACCAACTCGGTCTCACCGATCAAATCAACTCGGTTGGTCCGAAATGACTCTGCAGCTTTTATTTCTGACCTTGTTTTGTCTTCACAGGTTGCATATGACCTCGGATTAAGATGTTTTTTATATCAAAATCCACTGTTTCGACGAGACGCACAACTTTCATGTTGATCATTTTTCCATATAAGGACATCTTAATTGGGTTTCAAGCCATTCTTTAATCTGGTGTCAACATGAGCATCTCTGAAGTTGTCATAACTTTTGCATCCAAACCCCGTTTTAGACCATCTTCATATTCATCTTGATCTTCTCGAAGAGAGCCATCTCATAGTGACTTTCAATAGTAAGTTTGAATTACTCTTGACATAGCTTCAAGCCACTCTTTATAAACGTGCCACTTTTGAGCGTCAACAGATGCCTTTTTTCCCTCTTCTTCGCCATGGCCTCATCGAGGGACTTGCCCACCGACGTCAACTTCCTTGTCCACTTGGTGATGGCCGGAGCAATCGGAGGGTGGCCAATCGTCTTTCGGGATGCCGCAGCCTTGCTGCTAGTCGTCGTGGACGACGCAGCGAAGTGCACGACGGTCTTCGTCCTAAGACGCTTCCTTGGCGTGGGTGTCAAACGCCAGCAAGAGTGTTCACCAGAGTGTGAAGGCGGCCAACAGTCCATTCTCGGAGAAATCGGGCAGCCTGGTGGTTGTAGCGGCGGAGGCAGGAGAGGCGCCATGTGCGCGAGAGAGGAGAAAAGGAATCTTTTGATGAGACTTGGTGGCTGCTGCTCAAAATGGAGAGAGTGGGGAACTTTTGAGACTTAACTCCTAAGTTAAATGTTTGAGCCTTCGATTAGCTGCGGCTTAACCTCCTCAACATGAAATCTTTTGAGGAGTTAGCCGTTTTTAAGAGTTCGGCTAGAGATGCTCTTAGTTCTCTCTGTTCATGTATTTCATTTCAGAAGGTAAATACATTGAAACCCTCCACGCATTAAATCCAACTTATCCATATCCCAACATGTAGTAGAAGCTTTCAGAAGACCTAGGTTCCCTAGGGTTTAAGGTTCGGTCGCACCTACGCCGTTAGCTAGACTAGACAGACCAGCACCCAACTTTCGAGGATTGGGCAATGCGTGCGGCACCTGTGACCAAACACAAAATCCTAAAGCTTCTTGTGCTTAGCAACTAATTTAAAGTGCTGCATTTGGTTAAGTACTGATGAACAAACTAGTGGCTTAAACAAATTGTTCATGGGCCAACTTTTGTGGAGACATCCTCCCATTTAGGGTGGCATGCAAGGACGTACCCCATTAATTAAAGGTAGTGATCCAGCGACATTTGCACTCGTAAGTATAATTGTTTAAATTGTATATGTTGTAGATAAACCACTCATGACACACATAAGTGCAGCAAACACTGGGGGAGGTTGAAAAGCAGGATGCATATATACCATCTCTCATGAGGTTAGTTGTATGCTTCAGTTCAAGCGACTTGATTAGCCCAGCTAGCCTCTCCTCTCTATAGTCTACACCCTCTTCTGAGCCTAAGACTAAAGTATACTCTGTTTCTCATAGTCAGTGACATCAATCTCTGACAGGATGAGGAGTTCCATTTCCAAGTACTTGTCACTGGCTGCAGCTGTGATCTTGCTTCTAGTACTGACAAGCACGGAGGCTGAAGGCATCTGGCTAGAAGCACAGACCCGAGCATCAGTCAGCAGCGGCGGCAGCAAGCCAATGCTCAATGTAAGTAGTGATTCTAACCTTCTGTTTCGTTGTCTGGATCTTTAGATGGTCCTTTCTGCAGACACTAATCAACCTACTTGTGTTGCTCAATGCAGAAACCAATCGATGATGCGGTCAAGGGTTCCGGTGGATCGGCTACGGAGACTTGAGGGAGCGCTGATACTGCGAGAAAAGTTAGGGCAGTGGCCCATGGGTTGCTGGAGTTCCAGGAAGACTATATGTTTCAAGTGTTCACAGCCCTAGGCATCACTGATAAAAAAAATTGAACAACCAGAGTAGCTAGTTGGTTAGTCCCAGAGGATGTACATATACCATCTCTCATAAGGTTAGATGCCATGAATTCCACTTCCACATCTCTGTAAGCTGTAGAAGACATAGTTTTGGTGTACTAATTAACTTGTTGACAAATGACAATATTTTACGGACTTACGGTTTGAATGCCCAAGCAACGTTGATCGCGATTGTGTGTGTGGAATGTACATGTGCTCGTCAGATGGTTCATCAGCCACATTGCGTCAAATACAAATAGCACCACTACGACTGGTGTGGTTGATCTAGGAACATCATTCCAAGTTCATAGCGAATACCAACCTCATCAGTGAAAGCATTGCCCGATATGCTGCAGTGTTGTTCGCCCAAGTACTGCTGTACTTTGTGCCCGGGCCGTACGGCTGAGCTAAAGTATATATATGGGTCTATATATCCTCTACTCAGACAAGCTTAATCATAATTTGATGATTGGGCCAAGGGTTATTATTTGTAAAAAGGTTGGTCTCAGTCGGCTGACGCCATATGCTTGTAGCACATCCCACTTCATTCCTATGTCCAACCTGGTTGTTCTCTGCTGTCGCATTTTGGGTTGGCCTTGTGTTTGACTTCGCAAAGTCTCAGTGGTCAATGTAAGCAGTGATTTTGATCTTCTGTTCCGTTGTCTGAATCTTTGGATGATTCTTTCTGCAGATGCTAATTAACTGTCCTATGTTCATGATTGCAGAAAACAATCGACGATGTGGCTATAAGAGTTCTGCTGGATCAGAAGGCAAGACGACGAGAAACGCGGGTGCTGCGAGCCATGCTAAGGCGGTGGCCCATGGGTTGCTGGAGTTCCAGGAAGACTATTATGTTCCAAGTGTTCACAATCCTAGGCACCACTGACAAAAAATAGAACAACCGGAGTAGAGCTACTTAGATGTATTCTTTATAACACTAAGCTCCCTAGTTTTAAAGAGCCCGCATTCAATTGAGGTCACCAATTAGAATTGGGTCACCCGGTTTTGACCGAGCCAATTATTTCTCAAAGCTCCACCATTCAATTATTTTATACTATACACTACTAGTAAAAGGCACGTACCAAGTACGTGTATAATCTAATAAAAGAAATAGTAAGCATTGGATTATTATTTGTCTTACGCCCTAATAATTTATAGAAAATAAACTTGAATTAACGTCATTATTATGGCGATGGGGATATGCAAATTGGCAATGCATCCAACTTTTCACAAAATTATCAAGAAAGACCTATTTGCCAGTTCGTAAATAGTTCACACCCTAAGAACATGTGTTTGTGTTGATCATCATTTAACATGAAAAAGACTCCTTGGTCTATTTTGTTTGCCCCATATGATTCCTTGTTCTTATGACTAAACTTTACACAATTGGTAATTGCAATAAGAAGATCAAGGAATCGCTGCCCATTTTTTTTTGGAAAAGGGGGACTTCCCCGGCCTCTGCATCGAAAAGATGCATACGGCCACCTTTATTAAACAAGCAAAGAGGTTCGACACCAGTCTAAAATTCTCAAACAAAGCTGCTCACAGAGCGCTAAAGAAGGAAACCAAAAGCCACTGCCGGCCGGCAAGAGAAAGATAGGAAAACTAATTGCCTATCCTATTACATGACCGCTATCCAAACCGGCTGAAGATATCCCGTGCAACCATCTCCCATCGGATAGATCCAGTAACCAAACGCTCCCTGGCCTCCGTCGGAGTGAGTAATAACCAGATACGGATCAAAGCAATGGCTCCGCCTTGTGAACCCACTTTTGGAGATATACATGATCGCTGCACACTTTTGGAGGCCAAATAGAAGAGTGCCATTCTGGATAAATAACAATGGGCAGCCATTATCTTTTACTACTCTTCTCCCGCAAAAAGAAATACTACTCTCTAGAACAGATATGTAATATCTTATACATCTCAGTATCTCACATTCTTCATGCTCGGACGTCCAATAATACAAAATTCTAGAAACTATTAAACCACATGAGATAAGGCTTCAGTATGTTTTACTGCCTTTCTCGCAGTAGGTTTCCATGCTTGTAACCAATGGTGAACCATTGGAGGCAAAAACTGTCATCTTCCATGTCTGAACCTAGTAGTACAGCCATTAGAAATAAATGCCATCATACAGAGTTACTTCCATGTAATCAGGGGTGGCATGAATTTTTTTCTTTCTGCTTGATCTAAATCAAAGTCTTCATTCATTTTACAATTGGAAACATATTGCCCTCATTGGTCAGATGAGTATATATTAAAATTACCAATAGAAACACTGTATTTTTAACATAGAGATAAAGAGAAAAATATTAGATAAGGATAGATTATTACTCATCAAGTTTTTCAATATTTAGTAAAGATAAATTGAACGATTGAATCATGTATGCTATATTTTGAAACACACAATATTTTAAGTAGGTGATTGTGAGATAAAATCCCACTGCTTTTCTTTCTTGGCATAGGACTGTTACCATCATACAAAGTGCAACCAAGATATAGAGTTGGATTCTTCTTTTATTAATGGCACATCATAAATAACTTGTCATTGAGGATAATTCTACTGGCATGCATGTTTTGTCATTGGCGTCTGTACTCGTGCCTTGCATCATTGTTGGTACTTGCACTATCATCTGGTGGTCCAGATTAATCACAGAAAAATCAATAATTTTTCTGGTCTGCCTCAAAGAACCGCAACATATGTTGGTTTGACAAAAACACAAACAGCTGCCGTGCAGGAATACCAAACATTACCAATGACCATAACCAGCGCTAAATTTTCAAAACTGAGGGTTAATGTGATGATACGTGATAGATATTAGTAAAGAATCACCCGTGGAGTATCCGGATGCAGAAAAAGAAAAGCAAAACCAGTACAGGGAACGACTCACTTGGACAAGCTAAGCTACTCTATGACAGAGGAAGCTCCGAAGTCATCGCGACGCCGCGTATGCCGGACATACAAAAGGAGGGACTTGGCATAGGAATGCAGGGTGGAGGTGTGTTGAAGCTTGGGATGCACAAGGGCGCGCGCAGGTTTTGCGGTGGCCGGCGAGACGGCGGCCGACATCTGGGTGCGAGGCGGCCAGTTTAGAAGTGGATTTTGGGAGCAAGAATACAGAAGATTGCTGTGTGGAGAGAGACGGGAGGCGCGGGTGAGTCAGTTGCTGCATGCTGGGAGCGAAGGGGGACGCCGGCCTGATCAGAGAAATGTATGGCGTACGGCGGTACGGGAAGAGTTCAGTCCGGAAGAATCGAGAAGGACCTGACAGAGAAACAAGCAGCCTGAACCGTTAGATGTATCCAAATCTGACGGCCAACTTTCTTTGGATTCGCTCCTGCTTAGTCCGTTGGATCTGCAAAATGGACGGCCCATACTGTTTTGAGATGAAGTTTGGCGGGAACACTGTATACGTGGTGGTAAGCCGCGAGTTCAAAAACTGATGTACTATAATAGTAGAGATAGAGATATGCTTTCTAATTTTTATGGTATTCAATTTAGAATTGGATTATCTGATTTTGACCGGGTCAACAACTTCTCAAGCTCTTCCATTCAATTCTATTAATTCACTATGTTCCCAAAATTTGAAGCTCTTTCATTCAATTGTGGTATTCAATTTTGATTTGGTTTACGATTTCGACTGGGCCAGTGATTTCCTAAAATCAATCAGCAGCAACCGACCTATAAAACATAGAAAAAAGTGTCACCATATGATATTATAGCATCAATATAATACATGCAACCACCAACACAGAAATTTCCCCACATAAATATAGGTTGGTTAGCGGATAACACGAAATGACACCACGAAAGGTCCACCAAGTCACCTCATTGTAAATAAAGTAAAACACACTCTATCATCTCCCCAACCCACCAAACTAAATATTCCATTAGTTATAAGATATAAGGGGTATTAGTATTTTAGAAAATTAAATTTCTTTAACTTTGATCAAGTTCAGAGCAAAAATATCGACATCCACAATACTAAACAAAAATGGTATGGAAATTCATTTCACGATGAATCAAAAAATATAGATTTGATATTATGGATTTTGATATGTTTCACTACAAAGTTGATCAAACTTAAAAGGTTTGACTTCTCAAAAAAAAAGTAATAGACCTTATATTTTTTAAAAGAGTGATTTTTTTTTAAGAAACACAACAACACGAAAGGTGCAACAAAGCGCGCATAACCTTCGAGTATATACCATCTCTCATGAGGTTAGATGCGAAGCAGCTAGAATTTCATGTAAGCTGAAGCAGTGAGCACATCATGATAGCTATAGCAACTATGAAGCTCAATTCCATTTCTGCATCTCTGTAAGCCGGAGAAGACACAGTTTTGGTGTACTAGTTTTGGTGTACTACAACACTTTACGTTCGGGCAGGACGGTGCACTTGATTATCCCAAAGCTACGTACAACCACTAATTCGCACATGCTCAATGATAACTACTCCCTCCGTTCCGAATTATTTGTTTTAGATTTATCTAGATACGAAGGTATCTAGCACTAAAATGAGTCTAGATATATCTGTATCTAGACAAATCCAAGACAAGTAATTCCGAACGGAGGGAGTAGATGATTGATTGAGCTTAGCTACCTTTTGCAAGGCAAGGATAAGTGTTGGCACTAAAGGAAGAGAGGGTCGACAAAAAAAGGCAAAAAAGAAGAAGAGAAAATAGCATTGTAGTATTATTTTTCGTAATCAATAGAAAGCAGGCTAACGTGGTACTCCAGTATTCAGCCAGAAATAAAATACTACGGCCATGTTGTATATTGTGTGTGTTGTACTCTCTGGTACTCACTCCGAACTAAAATCACGACACTTGTTTCCGATCGGAGGGAGTATATTTAGTTCAAACAGGACCTATATGATCATCAGGAAAACAAAATATAGAACATGTACAGAGCTAGAGCCGGCTACCATTCCAAGCACGTAAAAGCTACATCCAAAGCGTGTCCGCAGATTAATCCAACATAACCGCCAGGATTTTCTCTTCTCCCCGTAGACGCTTTCATAAGACGCAGCCTCTGTCAATGCACCTACGTCGTTAGCTAGACTAGACAGACCGGCACCCAACCTTCCAGGACCGGGCAATGCGTGCGGCACCAGGAACCAAACACAAGAACCTGAAGCTTCTTGTGCTTAGCAGTTCATTTAAAGTGTTGTATTTGGTTAAGTACTAAGGAACAAACTAGTGGCTTAAACAAATTGTTCATGGCCCAACTTTTGTGGAAACATCCTCCCGTTTAGGGTGGCATGCAAGGACGTACCCTATTAATTAAAATAAATTAATGGCAGTGATCCAGAGACATTTTGCACTCAGAAGTAGTTGTTTAATCTGTATATGTTGCTGATAAACCACTCCTGACAGACATCAGTGCAGCAAACACCGGGACGGGTTGCAAAGCTGAATGCATATATACCATCTCTCATGAGGTTAGATGCATGCTTCAGTTCAAACGACTTCATTAGCCTAGCTAACCTCTCCTCTCTACATCCTCTTCTGAGCTGAAGACTCACTGAAGTATACTCTCCATCTAGACAATGACATTGATCTCTCACAAGATGAGGAGTTGCAGTTCCAGATACTTGACACTGGCTGCAGCCGTGATCTTGCTTCTGGTACTGACAGCGGCCACAGAGGCTGAAGCCATCCGGCTAGATGCAGAGGTGCGGGCATCACTCAGCAGCAGCGGTGGCAACTCAGTGTCGTCAATGCAGAAACCGATTGGGACCAATGTCATCGAGGGATCTGCTGGCTCGACAAGCGAGACAAAGAGGAGCGTCCACGTTGCTGCAGATGAAGTTAGTGCGGCGGCGCATAAGTTGCCGGAGTTTCATGAGGACTACTATGGTCCAAAAGATCACAGCCCTAGGCACCATTGACGGAGCAAATTCTTCTTTATTTCCTCTTGATCGATGATCTCTGTCTAGAACTGACTAGCTAGCTAGGTAGACACGGCAGCTGCGCTGCCAAAATTACTTTTTTGTAAAACTCATGTAAGCTCACACTGTCACACAGTGGGAACATGACATAGCGTTGATGTGCTAACATTCTTGGCAATACAATTTCAAGCAACATATGTGAGTCGTTGCCTGCCTCTTGATCGACCAGTCTCGTGTGGGCTTGCAGCATTACTGATCTACAAAGTTCTCACGATTTTCAGTAACCTTTGACGACGACCTGCATATAGAACCACCAATTTGTAACAAGAACAACGATGTAGTAGTTGCAGTTGTAACCTGGCCAGCTGGAGTTTTTAGAGAGAGTTGTTGTAAGTGCATGTCCCAGTCAGCACTATGTACACTGCCGGTGGTTGTATATCTGCCAACAGTGGAAGCGTTGCCGGATATGCTGCAGTGCTGTTGGCCAAGTACTGCTGTACTTTGCTATGTCCGGGCAGGACGGCTCACCAAAGCATTTCCGATTCTGCATAGTCTATGCACCCACTGTTTCTCACACATGCTCAATGATAAATAGATGATTGATGGGGCTAGCTAGACACCTTTTGGAAGGCAAGGATAAGTGATGTAACTAAAGAATGCCGTACATGATGTTCTCAAGATGGCACTTTATATAAAAAAGGCAGAGGGGGAGTTAAATACTAAAGAGGAAATGGGGGGAGGAAGGAAGAAATCAGCCCATGCAGAAAAACTTATCATGGCCAACTAGCTCCTTGTACCAATGGTGCAACACGAACGGTGTGTAGCCACCCTTGTTGTGTTGCTTCTATAGGTCTTGTATAGGTTGGATTTATTGTATTATTTGTGTGTTCTTTGGTATTTAGATCGAACAACATCTATATATATGATCATCTGAAAAAAAATAGAACATGTACGCACAAAGCTAGTGACATACTCCGTTCCACATGTTTGTTCCGTTCTTGTATTTCATTTAAGAATCACTTAATTAAACGCTACATAGATCCAAATCCTCCACAGACATTTTATTTTCTTAGATCTGCCCTCCGCAGATTGCATCCAACTTAATCGCCAGACTGTTCTCCTCTCCCTGTAGACGGTTTTGGAAGATGCAGCCTCTGCCAGTGCACCGTACCTACGCCGTTAGAGCAATTCCAACGGGCCGACCCAAACGGACGGCGTTTTTGTCCGTTTTTTGTCCGTTTGGGTCGCCCGCCCGCCCGCCGTCCTCCCTCTTTTAGTTTTGGGTTAGCAGTGCGTCCAACGGGCCGACCCATTTTCATGACCGCGCGCGTTTAACATCGTGTCGTCGCCCTGATTTTGACGCTCCAGCACGCGGGAAAGGTTCGCGCGCGCTGGTTTTGGCGCTCCAGCGCGCGCGCCGCGGCCGGCGCTCGCTATAAAAGAAGGCGCTCCCTCCACACTCTGTCGGCCGCCCACTCTCGTCGCCTCTGTGCCACCATGTCGATCCGCCGCCTACACGCTTCGGATTTTCGCGGAGTCCGCGAGCGCCGCTCCGGCGCCTTCTCCGCCGAGATCTGGTTTCGCGAGAAACGTCTCATCCTCGGCACTTTCGACACCGCAGAGGAGGCGGCCCGCGCGCACGACGCGGCGGCGTGGCGCCTCTCGTCGGGATATGAATTTTTCCAACGTGTCGAGTCAGCGGGCGCAGGATCTGGCGCCTCTCCCGTGGCTTTTCACCGACGAGGATCGTCGTGTCCATCGGAGGCGGCAGCGTCGCCTCGCCATCGCAGAGAAGGACGTGGAAGCCTTGGTGTTGTGGCGAGGAGGCTACCCGCAGGACATCGTCGACGAGCGCCAGTTCTATAAGCAATTGAGATTGAAGAGGGACGCGAGGAGGAGGGAGCGAGCCGCCTATCGGAAGGACAAGCGTTCGTGGAAGCAGGCAGCTCAATTGAAACTGAAGCTACAAGAAACGTCGGGTTGGGACTTTGAAGATGAGCAGCTTGCTGACGCCTACCTTCAAACGTCGGAGGAGTGTGCGAAAGGCGTGAAGCGTCGTACCCTGATCGGGGTCGCGCCTGCGTGTTATATAGTCAGGGGCTTCTCCCTGGATATGCATACAAGTAGTTTGGAGAGATTACATCTTGAGGAGCAAGAAAGAGATAAGAGATAGAGATAAGTACATGCGGTTTAGAGAGAATCTAAACTATCTCCTAACTACCTCCTGCCGAAGCTACGTGACACAAGTCATCGTGACTGACATAATGACGTTTAACACCCTCCCTTAATCACAACTTGGTCAAGTTGAGATTACGTTTGAACTCTTCAAAGCTTCGTGTAGGTAATGCCTTGGTAAACCCATCTGCAAGTTGATCTCTGGAATGAACAAACCGGATTTCCAATTGTTTGTTAGCAACTCGTTCTCTGACAAAATGGAAATCAATTTCAATATGTTTTGTTCTGGCATGGAAAACTGGATTTGCAGAGAGATATGTAGCACCAAGGTTATCACACCACAAGCACGGTGCTGGGATTCGTCTTATGCCAAGCTCTCTGAGTAAAGACTGAACCCATATAATTTCTGCTATTGCATTTGCTAAGGCATTATACTCTGCTTCTATACTTGACCTGGATACTGTAGCTTGTTTCTTGGCACACCAAGATATAAGATTTGGTCCAAAGAAGATGGCAAATCCACCTGTAGACCGTCTATCATCCAGACATCCTGCCCAATCAGAGTCAGAAAAAGCACTAACCAGTGTTGATGAAGACTTGCTGAAAGTAAGACCAGTGTTTAGAGTATTTTTGATATATCTGACTATGTGTTTTGCTGCAGTTCAATGAACTGTTGTAGGAGCATGAAGAAACTGGCATACTTTATTAACAGCAAATGAAATATCTGGCCTTGTGAGTGTCAAATATTAAAGTGCACCTACCAGACTTCTGTAGTTTGTGCTGTCCTCTTGATTCAAGGGATCTTCTTCTATAAGTGACAACTTTTCTAAACTAGATAAAGGAGTGGGTTATGGTTTACACCCTTGCAACCCTACTCGTTTGACTAGGTCAGTAGCATACTTTTCTTGAGAGAGATGAAGGTCATGACCATATTTCTTGACTTCAATCCCTAAGAAAAAATGCAAGTCTCCAAGATCCTTCAAAGCAAACTCAGCACTCAAATCCTTTAACAGCCCTGCCACTGCCTCATCAGATGAGCTTGTAACAATTATATCATCCATATAAATAAGTACAAATATAGATGTATTTGACCTATTGTATATAAACAGGGAAGTATCAGACTTAGAAGGAATGAAACCAAGAGTTTGCAGTTTATGACTGAGCCTGGAATACCATGCTCTAGGAGTTTGCTTCAATCCATAAATGGCCTTATCAAGCCTGCAGACATGATTGGGAAATTTTCTGTTTTCGAACCCAGGAGGTTGTTTCATGTAGACCTCTTCTTCTAGAACACCATGGAGGAACGCGTTCTGTACGTCTAGTTGCCTGAGACTCCATCCTCTTGAAACAGCAATAGACAAAACAAGACGAATGGTAGCAATTTTCACAACTGGACTAAAGGTATCTTCATAATATATGCCATACCTTTGTTTAAATCCTTTTGTAACCAGTCTAGCTTTATAGCGATCTATTGTTCCATCAGATTTTCTCTTGATTCTGAATACCCATTTGCAATCTATCAAATTTTTACCTTGTTTTGGGGGAACGAGATGCCATGTTTTGTTTTTCTGAAGAGCCATGTATTCTTCTTCCATAGCCCTTTTCCACTTCAAATCACCAAATGCTTCTTTCAAAGAAGTCGGTTCACCTGTGATACATGCCATGCCAAACTTGGTAATATGCTTGTAATTGACAGGTTTAATTACCCCTTTTTGAAGACATGTACGTGTTTGTGCAGTAGGTACAGCCGCTGGATCCACAGAAGATCCATCAGCCGCTTCGGATCCTGCACCAGATCTGTCCACAGGAGATAATCACTAGTAGAAAAAGGGTCAAACGTGAAGCACAATAGTGCCGGTTTAAATTTCAGCCGGCACTAATGTGTACAATAGCACCGGTTCGTGGCGGCGATCAATAGCACCGGTTCGTGGTGAACCTTTAGTACCGGTTCATGCCACGAACCGGTACTAAGAGGCTGTGTCAGCCTGCGGTCAGGCTATGGCCCCACCATCACCATTTAGTGCTGGTTCGTACCACGAACGGGTACTAATGAGGTTATGGCAAGCTGTTTTTAGTCCCACCTCGCCAGGAGAGAGGGACTAGGAGCGGTTTATAAGCCCTAGGTGCAGAGACGATGAAGAAGAGGCTCAATACTCACGTTGCTTAGCTTCAAGCTTTCAGGAATATGGTAGATTGCACGGAGCTACACGCAGTGCAGTTTACGCTATGAAAGGCTTGAAGCAAATTAACGAGCATTGCACCTCTTTTTTATTTTTAATAACTTGTTACAACTCCGGACTTCTTCTGTTATGGCAAAAACTAATTGCACGTCGGCATTTCTTTTTTTTAAACTTTGGTTATAACTCTAGACTTTGACCATCAAGTTTTGCAGAAAAGAAAAAATAGCAAAAAAGAAAAAATAGCAGAAAAGAAAAAAACTATAGCTGAAAAAAAAACTATATAAAAAACTACTCAGAATAAATAGAAGAAAATAAATATAGCAGAAAAGAAAAAACTACTCAGAAATAAATAGAAGAAAAAATAAAGCAGAAAAGAAAAAAAAATATTTGCTATTTTTCAATCGTTCACAAAATGACCGTGAAATTGAAAATCACTACAAAATGAACTCTGAAAATGTTGAATTTTGGCAAACTAGATGAATAAAACTACTCACAAATAAATTGAAGAAAATAAACATAACAGAAAAGTAAAAACTATACAAAAAACTACGCAGAAATAAATAGAAGAAAATAAAGCAGAAAAAAATTATAAAAAAATTTGGGGGCCTGCTAGGCCACAGGCGTGCAATTACAGGCCTTAAAGGCCCAGCAGACTCACAGGGCAGCGCGCAGAGTTTAGGCCCACAAGCCTGCTATATAGAGGAGTTCGAAGAGGTAGCCGCGGCTGGGTTTATAAACCAGTGCGGCTGCCCATCGCCCGGCGAGGTGGGACTAAACTTTAGGGTGGCAACGCGAGGCCTTTAGTACCGGTTGGTGGCTCCAACCGGTACTAAAGACCACCCTTTAGTACCGGTTGGAACCACCAACCGGTACTAAAGGCCTGCTCTTCTCGCCTCTTGGCCTGGCCAAAGTTGGCCTTTAGTACCGGTTGGTGGCTCCAACCGGTACTAAAGGCCTCTCCTATATATACAACACTTACGAAAATTTAGTTAGATCTCCCCACTTCTTTCGTCTCCAACCTCTTGCGCACCGCTCGAACCCGTCCTTGCCGCCCGTCCCCGTCGTCCGGCGTCAT
>NC_057809.1:596136512-596262385 GCF_018294505.1 Triticum aestivum
GTCGATGTCCCCGCCGCCGCCCGTCGTCGTCGCCGTCTCGCGCCGCCGCCCCGAACGTCGCGCGCCGTCGTCCGTCGTCGTCCCGCCGCGGTCCCGTACGTCTCTCGCTCTCGCGTATACCCGCCGCGCCGCCGTCCGTCGTCGTCGCACCCAGCCCGTACGGCGGCGCCCCCGCCCGTACATACGCCACCGCCCCCGCCCCGTACGCCGACGCCCCCGCTCGTACGTACGGGGCGGCGGCGTACGGGGCCGCACACATACACACATACACACATATATATACATACACACTACACACATATACACACACATTTTTTTACTTATTTTTTGTTTTTTAGAAAAGTTAATTAGATGATCGAATGTTTGATTAATGTCGAATGTTAGATAGATAGAAAATTGTCAAACTAGAGATTTGAACTAGTTGAATAATTAATATAACTAATTTATTTTTAGTAAGAAAATTATCGAACTAGTTTATTTAGGTATATGAGATTTGAACTAGTTCAATAATTAATATAACTAGTTTATTTTTAGTAAGAAAATTGTCGAACTAGTTTATTTAGGTATATGAGATTTGAACTAGTTCAATAATTAATATAACTAGTTTATTTTTAGTAAGAAAATTTAGGTATCTGAGATTTGATACAGTTTATTCAAAAATAGTTGACAACTAATTTGTAATAGGTGTTTAATGTTTCACCTATATGAACATAGGAAATGTCATCTGACAACGAAAAAGATTTCATTATGTGCGAACACTGTGAAGACCAGCGCGGCCTGTGCGACAGAAATTTCCTTGTTGATGGTAGGCGCTTCAGCATCAAGCTGGATGAGACATTCGAAGTTGACATAGTAAGTCACTTTGTCAATTATTATTTGAATGCAAAACTTATGCTTCATTTGCTTCAACTTATAATTTTAAATTTTCACTATTCTACTAGCGCATCCCCTGCCATGCAAGAATTTTTGTCTTGGATAAGATAGGTTTTAGTGCTATAGATGATATGGAGGTAAAGAGAGTTTACTTGAAGACGGAGCATGGGTATACTTTCAACATCAAATTATATAATGGAGACACATACACCCATTTTGAATGCAAAACTTGGCAAGCACTATGCAAGGCTTATGCATTTGAGCCTGGTATGGTTGTCACATTTGATATTCGTCCGGAAGATAATATTGAAGGTAATATAGACATCTGGGTCGATGTGCAAACGTCTCCAGTTCTACCATTATGTGAGTTTTTCTCAACCATGCATGCATATGTTTATGTCTTTGATACAGTTTATTCAAAAATAGTTGACAACTAATTTGTATTATCAGCTTATTTCGGTTCAAGCAAACATGTTCGGCGCTTGGTAGACAGGACCTACTACTGCCCCGGGGCTCAACTAAACTGCGAGGAGATAAGTCATTATGTTTTATAGCTTGAGGATCTTAATACTATCAAGACAAAAAAAATTCTGAACTTAGAAATTTTAGTACTCAAAACGTGTGACCAATGGTGATCGTATTGAACTACGGTCACATCTATAATCGAAAGATGGTAAGATTTTAACTATTTGTCCTTAATTAGTGCATCTTTTGCATACATTATTTTTGAAGCTAAACTTTCATTGCTTAGTATATTAATTACTATACGATGTTCTTCAACAGGGATTTCGATGACGGTTGTGCCTTAGTGGATCGAGACTAAAGGTGATATGTCAATGGCTAGCTTACGGCCAAGATATCCTACATTGCACATGAGTGCATTCAGGATTTCTGAAAGCGAAGAATGCTTAATAGTGAAAGATTGGAACAAAATTGTTAACGATCGCAGAGAAGTACTAGGGGGCAGGAAGGAGAAGCGCAACCCAAGATTAGGAGACAGATTCATCTGCATGCTCTAGTATGATGAATCAGAAGAGCTATACATGTTCTATGCTATTCTACCTGAGAGGGAGCAGCACTAGATCATGCTCTTAATTAGTATCTCATGCCCGTGTCCCAAACTTCGATGCTGGTGATGATTATGTTGAACTCGATGATATCTTTGCTTCTGTTACAAAGTGAATGTTTCCTCTTTAAGCTAGCCAGTGTTGGTGATGATTAGATAGCTAGCGGTAATGACTATGATGATTAAATAGTGGTAATTAGACGACTACAATGATTTTTAGCTAGCTAGAGTTTATTTATTTATTAATATACGATGATGATGATGATGATGATGATGATGACTACAACTCATTATAACGTAAAACAATCCTAAATTAAATTGATAACACAAATTTAATTGAAAAATACAAAATAAAACAAAAATCCACAAACATTTAGTACCGGTTGGTGTTACCAACCGGTACTAAAGGGCTCCCGGCCCCCGGAGCTGGCTCGTGCCACGTGGTTTCCCTTTAGCACCGATTCGTGCTGAATCGGTACTAAAGGGGGGGCCTTTAGTGCCCACACTTTAGTGCCGGTTATGGAACCGGCACTAAAGGGCCTTACGAACCGGTGCTATTGCCCGGTTCTGCACTAGTGAATGGAGCGCCGGGATCTTCTGCGGCTTCATCTGATAAAGGGGACACATGACCCGGTGCAGAAGATGACGTCAGCGCCTCGTCAGGGGGCGATGATGACGCCAGCCGACAGGGATCCGCGCTGGATCCCGAGCCGATGCAGGAATCAGGCCGACCGGTGGAACGGCGCGCATAGCAGCGGTCCACTCCCGTGGGCCACCGACTCAGGGGCGGCCCAGTGGCCAGTGCTGGTTGGCGCGACCCGGTGTCCGCTGCGTGACAAACAGGAGAGGCCCGCGTGGCGGATGTAGGACCGTTGCTGCTGGCACGGCTGTCGCCTGGTGCGCCCGCACGTTCGCTGCTGCCTGCCGGCGCTGAACCCGAGGCACAGGTTTCCTGCGGCGGCACGGATCCCGCAGAGGATTGCGCAGCAGTCTGCGGCGGTGACGATCCCGAGGGGGATATGCTCCCTGGTGCTGGACACATGAAATAGTGGCTGTTTAGGGTGATTTCTTCACCATTTTGCACAATTTCTTCGCCGTTTTCTTGTCCTGTTTCATCACAAAACTTAGCCAGACTGGTGTTATGAGGGTTAGTCAATATTGTATCATCACAATTATTTCCCCGTGGGTCTGCGCCGGTTAGGTGAGATGGGAGAAGAAGAATTTCTTGTCGTAGAAGGGCGCCGGCATTAGGATGTAGATCAGAAAATGGGAATTTTGTTTCATCAAAGACTACATCACGAGAAATATATACTCGGCCAGTAGAGACATCAAGGCATTTGACACCTTTGTGTAGAGCACTATACCCTATGAAGACACATTGTTTTGACCGAAACATGAGCTTACGCTTGTTGTATGGGCGCAGATTTGGCCAACAGGCACACCTAAACACGCGAAGAGTGGTGTAGTCGGGTTTAGTATGAAGGAGACGTTCCATAGGCGTTTCATTATTGATGACACGACTAGGTAACATGTTTATGATGTGCACGGCTGTGAGGAACGCCTCATCCCAGAATTTCAAGGGCATGGATGCGCCGGCTAAAAGAGAGAGACCAACCTCTACGATATGACGGTGTTTGCGTTCAGCAGACCCGTTCTGTTGATGAGCATGTGGGCATGACACGTGGTGAGAAATACCAAGTTTTTGGAAGAAGGAATTTAATTTTTCGTATTCCCCTCCCCAATTGGATTGGACAACAATGATCTTGCTATCAAATTTACGTTCAACGAGTGCTTGGAAATTTTGAAAGACTGGAAAAACATCGGATCATTTCTTAAGTAGATAAATCCAAGAGAATTTACTATAGTCATCGATAAAACTTACGTAGTAAGTGTGTCTACCCACAGAAGAAGGGGCCGGACCCCAAACATCAGAGAAAATAAGTTGCAATGGTTTAGTAGAAACACTCGTAGAGATAGGATATGGCAACTGATGACTTTTAGCTCTTTGGCAAGAATCACAAACTGTTTCAACATTACGCTCTCCAACATATGGGAGCTTATTTTCCTAAGCACTCGTTCTACTAAAGAAAAAGATGCATGCCCTAGACGATCATGCCACCGCGTTGAAGATAACTTGGTGACAGCACATGCTGTTTTATTGAATCTCCTAAGCTCAGGAATCAACGGATATAGCCCTCGAACGCATCTACCTCGATGGAGGATTTTCTTCGTGACCTGATCTCGAATCAAGAAGAAATAGGGGTGAAACTCAAGAAAGACATGGTTATCGATGGCAATGCGATGAATTGAAAGGAGATTCATGGAAGCTCTAGGAACATGCAATATTTTTCTAAGATGGATTTTTCGGTGAGGGGTTTTAATAATTGAGTGACCAGCACGACTAGTTCACATACCTTCTCCATTGGCGGCGTGGACTTGCTCCGGGCCGCGGTATTTCTCCCTCATGGTGACCTTCTCTAACTCGCCGGTGATGTGGTTTGTAGCACCACTGTCAACATACCAGTTGGTGTCGACCCCATACGAGGCCTCTGCCCCGCCAGCAACTTTCTCATCTTGGGAGGAGTCTTCATCCTCTTCGAAGCGATACCAGCAATCCTTTGCTGAGTGCCCCGGTTTTCCACAGATTTGACACAGAATAGTGTCAGGGCGTGACCTGGGGAAGTTGCGACGACCCTTGGAGTTGGTGTAGGAGGGTCGCGCACTGCCGTTGTTGTTGCCGGGGCCGCGGGGGTTGCTGTTGAAGTTGCCGCCACCGCCGCTACTGGTTTTGCCCTTCCGCGGTGGGCCGCGGTAGCGTGATCCGCCGCCGCCGCCACCACCACGGCCGCGAGTAGCAGCATTGGCCGACGATTTGAAGCCGCCGTTCCCCTGAAAGAGCGCAACACGTTGGTCGAAGTTGCTCATCTGGGAGAAGAGCTCGTCGATGGTGACCGGCTGTGTGCGCGCGTCGAGGGCGGAGACGAGGGGCTGGTACTCCATGTCGAGGCCGGTGAGGATGTAGGAGACTAGCTCGCCGTCTTGAAGAGGCTTGCCCGCAGCAGCAAGTTCGTCCGAGAGCGACCGCATATATGCGAAGTACGTCGCCACGGACTGCGTTCCCTTCTGAGCGTGAGAGAGCGCGATGCGGATGTTGTTCACCCTAGACAACGACTGCGAGGAAAACAACCCCGCTAGTGCTGTCCAGAGCTCATGTGCATGATCGATAGATGTGACCTGCACTAGTACTTCTTTTGTCAGATTGTTCAACAGATAGCCTAATACCTGTTGATCTTCTCGGATCCAAACCGAGTGGAGGGGATTGGGAATCATTTATTCTTTCCCATCCTTGTCCTTGGTGACGACGTGCTTGGCCGGCTCCGGTGTGGTTCCATCCACGTATCCAAAGAAGTCGGCTCCTCTGATCTGCGGGGTTATCTGGGTGCGCCAGAGAACATAGTTGGTGCGGGATAGCTTCTCGGTAACTTGACCGGAGAGGTTGGTGTTGGCTGCGGCAGAGGAGGACATGGCGGCGAGCTTTGGTGGTAGGAAAAAAACCCTAGCGAACTAGACGTGATGAAGAAAAGGGGCTCTGTATACCATGTGCGAAAGGCGTGAAGCGTCGTACCCTGATCGGGGTCGCGCCTGCGTGTTATATAGTCAGGGGCTTATCCCTGCATATGCATACAAGTAGTTTGGAGAGATTACATCTTGAGGAGCAAGAAAGAGATAAAAGATAGAGATAAGTACATGCGGTTTAAAAAGAATCTAAACTATCTTCTAACTACCTCCTGCCAAAGCTACGTGATACAAGTCATCGTGACTGACATAATGATGTTTAACAAGGAGGACATTACCGAGTCGGAGTCAGAAAGCGACGAGTAGTGGTCTTTTTCTTTTATCTGTGTACGCTAGAACTATCTATGTATCCATTTTAATCTGAAAAAATGGCCGGCGGCATCGACGACGTAGCAGGCGGGCGAGTGTATGAATCCAATGTGCCACCAACCAGCGGGCCTGGTGAGGAAAGAGGGCGAGCGCGTGCGTGTCCGTCTTGTGTCCGCGCCGACGCAAATCAGCCTCAAAAATAGGCCAGAAATGGGTCGGCAGGCGGACGAAAGCGGACGCGCATCCGTTTGGGTCGGCGCGTTGGGCCGGCTTTTTTGTCCGCACCGACCCAAACGGACGGCCGCAGACGAAATGGGTCGCCCCATTGGAGTTGCTCTTAGCTACACTAGACTAGACAGACCGGTACCCAACTTTCCAGGACCGGGCAATGCGTGCAGCACCTGGAACCAAACACAAGAACCTAAAGCTTCTTGTGCTTAGCAGCTAATTTAAAGTGGTGCTTTGGTTAAGTACTAATGAACAAACTAGTGGATTAAACAAATTGCTCATGGCCCAACTTTTGTGGAAAATCATCCCATTTAGGGTGGCATGCAAGGACGGTCTCTATATATTCAAGTTAATTAATGGCAGTGATCCAGAGACATTTGCACTCACAAGTAGTTTTTAAATTTGTATATGCTGTTGATAAACCACTCCTGACAGACATCGGTGCAGCAAACACTGGGGTGGGTTGCAAAGCTGGATGCATATATACCATCTCTCACAAGATTAGATGCGTGCTTCCGTTCAAGCGACTTGATTAGCCCAGCTAGCCTCTCCTCTCTACACAGTCTACGCCCACTTCTGAGCCTAAGACTGAAGTATATACTCTGTCTCCCATAGTCGGTGACATCGATCTCTGACAGGATGAGGAGTTCCATTTCCATGTACTTGTCACTGGCTGCAGCGGCGATGTTGCTTCTAGTACTGACAGCCACGGAGGCTGAAGGCATCCGGCTAGACGCACAGACCCGGGAATCCATCAGAAGTGGCGGCGGCAACCCAATGCTCAATGTAAGCAGTGATTCTGATCTTCTGTTCCGTTGCCTGAATCTTTGAATGAGCCTTTCTGTAGACGCTAATCAACCTACTTGTGTTGCTCAATGCAGAAACCAGTCGATGATGCGGTCAAGGGTTCCAGTGATGATGCGGTCAAGGGTTCCGGTGGATCGACGAGCGAGACGACAGGGAGCCCTGGTACTGCGAGCGAAGTTAAGGCAGTGCCTCCTGGGTTGCCGGAGTTCCAGGAAGACTATTATGTTCCAAGCGTTCACAGCCCTAGGCACCACTGACAAAAAATTGAACAACCGGAGTAGCTAGTTGGTTAGTCGCAGAGGATGTATATATACCATCTCTCATGAGGTTAGATGCGATCAGTTCCAATTGTGCATCTCTGTAAGATGGAGAAGATACTGTTTTGGTGTACTAATTAACTTATTATTGACAAATGGCAATATTTTACGGACTTACGGTTTGAATGTTCAAGCAATCAATTGATCGCGATTCACTAAATGCTGGCTGTCTACATCTCTGGATCTGCTCGTTTTTGTGTTGCTTGTATAGGTCTTGGATGATAGACCCATACTCATTGATTGTCACCCCACTCTGCGGTGAAGTTGACTTGATCAACACAACCATACCATCGGTTGCATTGATCTTGGATCACACCCCACCGGTGGGCAATAGAACCTTGAGTACAGTTGAAAGGAACCGTCACATTGCTCAAGTAGTACTCTTCAATTCTTTGCCAAAACCTCTCCTTCATTTCATCGGTACCAACCTAGACACCAAAGGACGCATTCATCCAAGCAAAACACAAAGCAATGTCTTCTTGGCTACGATAATTCACTGATCTTGTCTTCTACGTGCTTGTTTGTGTCTCCACTGGCTTTTTGACCTCCTTCACTTCAGGGTCATCCTCCTCCCTCTCAGGATCATCGACCATAGACATCGATATGTCATCAAGTTTGAGTATGTGCGATTCATCCAATTGAGACATGAAACTTGTAACATCATATTCGTCTACACTAAATCACCAAGAACAAACATGTCACGCGATCATCGTCGCAATGCATCACAAAAAATGAAAAAAAATGCTATTTTTTACCTTTCAGGAATTGTGTTGGACACTTGGTGGGCATGATCCTTGTCGGAGGTTGCGGTGGTCGTAGGTGTTGGTGGAGGAGGTGAGGGCGTGGCCGGAGATGGAAGAGAAAGTGTTGGAGTGGATGGATTTTCCTCTTCTTCGCCATTGCCTCATCGAGGGACCTGCCCACCGACGTCAACTTCCTTGTCCGCTTGGTGATGGCCAGAGCAATCGGAGGGTGGCCGATCGTCTTCACGGATGGCACAGCCTTACCGCCAGTCCTCGTGGACGATGCATCGGAGGGCACGACGGTCTTCGTCCTAAGCCGCTTCCTTGGCGTGGGTGTCAAACCCTAGCAGGAGTGTTCATCGGAGTGTGAAGGCGGCCAACACAGTTTCATTCTCGGAGAAATCAGGCAACATGGTGGTTGTAGCGACAGAGGCGGGAGAGGCGCCATGTGCGCGGGAGAGGAGAAAAGGAATTTTTTGAGACTTGGTGGCTGCTGCTCAAAATGGAGAGATTGAGAAACTTTTGAGACTTAACTCCTATGTTAACAGTTTGAGCCTTTGATTACCTGCGGTTTACCTCCTCAAAATGGAATCTTTTTAGGAGTTAACCATTTTTTGAGAGTTCAGCTAGAGATGCTCTTAGTTCTCTTTGTTCATGTATTTCATTTCAGAAGGTAAACACATTGAAACACTCCATGCATTAAATCCAACTTATCCATAGCCCCACATGTAGTAGAAGCTTTCAGAAGACCCAGGTTCCCTAGGGTTTAGGGTTCGGTCGCACCTATGCCGTTAGCTAGACTAGACAGTCCGGCACCCAACTTTCCAGGACTGGGCAATGCGTGTGGCACCTGTGACCAAACACAAAAACCTAAAGCTTCTTGTGCTTACCAACTAATTTAAAGTCCTGCATTTGGTTAAGTACTAATGAACAAACTAGTGGCCTAAACAAATTGTTCATGAGCCAACTTTTGTGGAGACATCCTCCCATTTAGGGTGGCATGCAAGGACGTACTTCATTAATTAAAGTTAATTAAAGGTAGCGATCCAGCGACATTTGCACTCGTAAGTATAATTGTTTAATTTGTATATGTTGTAGATAAACCACTCATGACAGACATAAGTGCAGCAAACACTGGGGCGGGTTGAAAAGCAGGATGTATATATACCATCTCTCATGAGGTTAGTTGTATGCTTCAGTTCAAGCGACTTGATTAGCCCAGCTAGCCTCTCCTCTCTACACAGTCTACGCCCTCTTTTGAGCCTAAGACTGAAGTATACTCTGTCTCTCGTAGTCAGTGACATCGATCTCTCACATGATGAGGAGTTCCATTTCCAGCTACTTTCCACTGACTGCAGTTGTGATCATGCTTCTAGTACTGACAGCCACGGAGGCTGAAGGCATCCGGCTAGACGCAGAGACTCGGGCGTCAGTCAGCAGCAGCGGTGGCAGCAACCCGGTGCTCAATGTAAGCAGTGATTCTCATCTTCTATTCCGTTGCCTGAATCTTAGGATGAGCCTTTCTGCAGACGCTAATTAACCTGCTTGTGTTGCTCAATGCAGAAACCAATCGATGATGCGGTCAAGGGTTCCACTGGATCAGCGAGCGAGCCGACAGGGAGCGCTGATACTGCAAGCGAAGGTAGGGCAGTGCCTCATGGGTTGCCGGAGTTCCAGGAAGACTATTATGTTCCAAGCGTTCACAGCCCTAGGCACCACTGACAAAAAAATTGAAAAACTGGAGTAGCTAGTTGGTTTAGTCACAGAGGATGTATATATACCATCTCTCATGAGGTTAGATGACATCAGTTCCACTTGTGCATCTCTGTAAGCTGGAGAAGACACAGTTTTGGTGTACTAATTAACTTATTATTGACAAATGACAATATTTTATGGATTCACTAAATACTGGCCATCTACATCTCTGGATCTGCTCATGTGTGTGTGGGGGGGGGGGGGGGGGGGGGGGGATAGCAGCATATAATCTAATTTTGATACGAAGGAAGCAGGCAGAGATGCTAGACAGAGAGTACATGTCCTCGTCAGTTGGTTCATCAGCCACAGTACGTCGCGTCAAATACAAAGAGCACCACTGCGACTGGTGGTTGATGTATGGACATCATACCGAGTTCATAGTGCATACCAACCCCATCAGTGAAAGCGTTGCCGGATATGCTGCAGTGTTGTTCGCCCAAGTACTGATGTACGTTGTGCCCGGGCCGTAGGGCGGTGCTAAAGTATATATGTGGGCATGTATATCCTCCACTCACACATGCTTAATCATAACTCGATGATTGGTTGAGCTAGCCACGGGTTATTTGTGAAAAGTAAGGGAAAACACTCGCCATCACCTGGCTGATAACATGAGACCACCCACAGTGAAAGTAACATAAGTAGTAACATCACACATATTTAAATAAAATAAATGATGTGATAAGCAATAAACGAAGAAAGAAAGGCACGTGGTAACATAGCTAGTTACTACTAGTGTGAGTAACATCACACATATCAAGGCAAGATGAGTCTATAGCCTAATAAATGAAGTGCTGCATGTTACCACACATATGTTACTCCCCACTATAGAGGTAGTAACATAGAGTAGTAGCATACCCATGTTACTACTCTATGTTACTACCCATTGTGGCTAGTCTGAGTGCGTCCACCGCCTCGTGCTAGCGACGTGTGTCTCATGGGCCTACACACCGCACATCTCCCCACAACCTTATCCCCTTGACGAAGCCCTCGTCCACTCATTTTCTTCTCCGTAAAAACTACCGTGCCCTTGCTACTACCACCACCACCGCTGCGCAACTCTCTCCGACTACCAGAATACAAAGCTCAACCGCCACCTACCACCGCCGGAAGCAACGAGCCTTGTCGGTGCTTTAGGCCGCTGCACAACAGTGAGCCCTCGCCAATGTTCTTCGCCAGAAGCAGCGCTCACTGGTGCTTTAGACTGTCGTGCCTCCCCAGGCGACACCGCCATCGCCGGTTGCGGCAACCAGGGTGCCACGCCGCTCACCATTGACTGCAGCAACGACTCTGTTGCGGTGGTCTGGTTGCAACACTGACGATGCTGCAACCCCAAACGACGGCGGTGACTATGCGCATCAACACCATTGCAATAGCTCCCATGTTGCATGGTGGCCTCTGCAACATCATCCAAGTTACATGATGGCCTCCGCAACAACACCAAAGTTGCATGACGACGGGAGGCAGTGCTATGTGGGGACGAAACCAAACAACTATTGATCAAACGATCCAACTGTAACCGGGGATTTATCAGACGGCTGACACATAGCGTCGGCCAATTTTTATTGGATATGCTAACTAGTGCTTAATCCACTAAAATGATTTTTCTCCCCAAATATGGCTTTGAGGATCTGCTAGAGACGCTCTCAATGAGTTTTCTTGGTATAATCGATCAAGGGTTGCAGGAAGCTCAACACACACCCAAGCCTAGGAATAAACCTACTCGAACTTAATTTGAAGCTATACTCAGCTTAAAGCTAGCTAAACCTAAAAATTATATTCATAGAAATATCTGATGCTATTTGCGGGACTTTGGGTGGGGTGATGAACAAGATAAGAAGATGATTCATTGTATGGCATGGTGGAAACTTTGCTAGCCAAAATTTGGTGGACTCGGCTTTCGGGACCTTCATTGCTTTAACTTGGCAATGTTGGCAAAACAGTGCTGGAGGCTAAATGAGTAACCAGATTCCCTTTGTGCCATTGTGCTTAGAGCAAAATATTATCCAGATGGAAATTTCTTGACAGAAAAAAAATTGAAGTGTGGAGCATCATTTACTTGGCAAACTATCATGTCAGGTTTAGAAGCTTTCAAGACAGGGTATATCTGACGAGTAGGGTGATGGAACTCAAAATGTCATTTGGTGCGATAATTGGATACCGACCTATCCTTATTATCGTGTCCTTGCTCCAAAAGATGGTAATTTGGTACACAAAGTTAGTGATTTCATAAATCCAGTTTCAGGTGAGTGGGATGAGGATCTTGTTCCGTCTATGTTTTGGCCAATGTGGTGCACAAAGTTACCTCCGAGAGACTTAATCGGCATATCATTTTGACATTGGTGATCATATTTTTCTGAATTTATTTCAAGCCATCTAGCGATGTGCGTTCAGTGAGAAAAGACGTTTCTGTCGACTACGAAGGTGTCTGTGACGACTTTATGAATCTCAAAATGATGTGCCGACTAAGTCTCTCGGAGATGCTCATAGGGACATGATGTGCGTGCACTCGTTTATAGGGACAAGTGTATGTGTGGATGTATGAGCATTTGGGTATGTACTGTGTTAAAAAAACACTAATTTTAGTTCTAGTACTATAGAATATATATTTTTCTCTCAAAATACTACAAAGAATAGCTAACCTACGCGTCGAAAGGAAAGGAATAGCTAACCTACGTTTAATTTGACTCGGACTTGACTCGCATATATAGCTCTTTGATCTACCGAATCGTATACGAACCAGCACGTGTACGTATACTAGGGTGATGCAGCGGCAAACTAGAGGCATCGCAGTTGCACAAACCTTTTCAGTTCCTAATTCCACCGAGTAGCAGGTCGAATCGATCGATTGCCGATTAATCCTGGCCATCGGCAAGTGTAGAGGAATATGATGCAACTCTCAATGTATTGATAGGTGCATATGCACAAGTATATATAGTACATAGGGCAAGTCATATCCTCAACTATACACAAGAAGGAGACTTGAAGTACAAGAATACATGTGCTAAATACATATCTCAACACCTCCCCGCAGTCGAAGCGACACCGTTGCTGACGCAGAGACTGGACCGGAATTCCTCGAAAGACGTCGTAGGCAAGCCTTTGGTCATGATGTCGGCAAATTGTTGGGAGGTTGGAACGTGCAGAACACGAACGTGGCCAAGAGCCACCTGATCCCGAACAAAATGGATATCAAGCTCAATGTGCTTGGTGCGACGGTGATGAACCGGGTTGGCAGAGAGGTAGACGGCGGAGACATTGTCGCAGTAGACGACCGTGGCCTTCTCAACAGGACACGAGAGCTCGTGAAGAAGCTGACGAAGCCAGGAGCACTCAGCAACGACGTTAGCCACAGCGCAGTACTCAGCCTCGGCGCTAGACCGCGAGACGGTATGCTGCCCCTTGGACGACCACGACACCAGGGATGGTACAAGAAAGATGCAGTAGCCCGAAGTAGAACGACGGGTGTCCGGGCAGCCAGCCCAGTCGGCATCGGAGTAGGCGACCAGATCAGTGGCAGTGGAGGCGCGCAGAATAAGACCAACATCCATAGCACCACGGATGTAGTGAAGAATCCGCTTAACAGCGGTCCAGTGAACGTCTCGAGGAGCATGCATATGTAGGCAGACCTGCTGAACCGCGTACTGAAGCTCCGGTCGAGTGAGAGTGAGGTACTGGAGAGCACCAACAATGGACCGGTAGAAGCCAGCATCCGGAGCGGGAGTACCATCAGTAGCAGAGAGCTTGACCTTCGTGTCGACAGGAGTGGCGGCCGGTTTGCAGTTAAGCGTACTTCCGTTGATGAAGGAAGAAACCATCAGGACGACGCACCACCTCAACGCCGAGGAAGTAGTGCAACGGACCCAAGTCCTTGATGGCAAACTCAGCACGCAGACGATCAGTGAGCCGGCGAAGGAGCTCAGGAGTGCATGCTGTCAAGATGATGTCGTCAACATAGAGCAGCAAGTACGCCATTTCGGTGCCCTGGTGATAAACGAACAGCGAAGCATCAGAGCGTGTAGAGCGGAAGCCGAGTTGATGAAGAAACACCATGATGCGCTGGTACCAGGCACGAGGAGCCTGCTTGAGTCCATATAAGGAGCGTGAGAGCAGACACACATGATCAGGACACGCCGGGTCAACAAACCCCGTGGGCTGCTGACAGAAAACCTGCTCCTCAAGATGACCATGGAGGAACGCGTTGGAGATGTCCATCTGATGAACCGGCCAGGCACGAGAAACTACCAACAGTAAAACAGTGTGGATCGTCCCGGGCTTAACAACCGGAGCGAAGGTGTCGGTGAAGTCCACACCGGCGCGTTGCCGGAAACCACGAACAACCCAACGCGCCTTGTAACGATCAAGAGTGTCGTCGGGACGAAGCTTGTGTTTGAAGACCCACTTCTCGATGATCACGTTAGCGTGCCGGGGACGGGGAACAAGCTGCCAAGTCCGGTTCCGCTGCAAGGCGTCGAACTCCTCCTGCATGGCAGCCATCCAAAGGGGGTCGCGGAGAGCGGCCCGAACCAAGGACGACAGCGGGGAAGGAGCGGACGTAGAGGCGGTGCAGACATAGTCATCCGCATAGCGGGAGCTCGGGCGGAAGACACCAGTGCGCGAGCGGGTGACGGGCCCGGCCGTCGGAGCAGCCGCGGGTGGCGGCGAGGCCGAGGCATTCACGGCGTCCACGGGAGAGGCGGACCGAGCTGAGGTCGAGGCCCCGGCATCGGGAGAGCCAGGCGACAACGAGGCGGCGACCGCATCAGCAGGCGACCGGGGCGGGGGCGGGGCGGGCGACAGAGGCGGGGTCGGTGCGGGCTACTAAGGCGGGGTCGAAGCCACGCCAGGAGAGACCCCGCCAGAGGAGGCCACACCAGAAGAGGCCGGCCCAGCCGGCGGCCCATCATGCGGTCCAGCATGCATGGCGGGGGGCCGGGGCGACGTCGACGCAGCGCCAGGCGACGAGGGCGTCGAGCCAGAAGAGGGAGCCGCGGATGGCCCCGATCCGGAGGAGGGCGCCGCGGGTGGGGGTGCCGGAGCACCCAAGGCCGGCTGCGGGCGGCGGCGCGGAGGAGAGACCGCCGCGAGAGGGGCAGACGGCGCCACCTGTTCCTGTGCAAAGGGAAACACAAGCTCATCAAAGTACACGTGCCGTGAGATGATGACACGGTGAGACACGGGGTCATAGAAGCGATAACCCTTAGTGTTGGCCGGGTAACCAAGGAAGACACATGGAACGGAACGATGAGCGAGTTTATGAGGAGTGGTGGCGGTGGTGTTGGGGTAGCAACGGCAACCGAAGATACGGAGACCATCATAAGAGGGGGGAGTGCCATATAAGATATGGTGAGGCGCATAGTTCCAGCGCGGACGGCATGGCCGGAGGTTAAGAAGGAGGGTGGCAGTGGCGAGGGCATCTGGCCAAAACCGAGAGGGCATGTAGGCATGGAAAAGAAGGGTACGCACACACTCATTGAGGGTGCGTAGGATGCGCTCGGCACGGCCATTCTGCTGAGAGGTGTATGGACACGTGAGACGAAACATGGTGCCGTGGGAGGAAATAAGATGGCGGATGGTGAGATTGTCGAATTCTTTCCCGTTGTCGGTCTGAAGTGCGAGTATGGGTCACCCGAACTGTGTGGATACATAAGCATAGAATGCAATGAGAGTGGCGGCAGCATCGGATTTCCTACGAAAAGGAAATGTCTACACAAAGTGAGAGTAATCATCCAGTATGACAAGATAATAAAGATAACCGGAATTACTAGGTACTGGAGATTTCCATACATCGCTGTGAATTAACTCAAACGGAAAGGAAGCAACTGTGGAGGAGGAACTAAAAGGAAGGCGAACATGTTTGCCTAACCGGCAGGCTTCACAAGAGTGAGCAGCCATTTTATTACATGAAAAGGAAAATCCTCTCATTATTTGACGAAGTGAAGAAGTGCTAGGATGCCCAAGACGAGCATGCCAAAGATCGACACCGGCAGAGAAAGTTCGAGGACCACCTAGAGATGACGGCAACTGAACTGGGTAGAGGTCGCCGAGACTGTCACAGCGGTGAAGAATCATCCTGGTGCGAGCGTCCTTAACAGAAAAGCCAACTTCGTCAAATTCCATAGTTACAGAATTATCACGAGAAAGATTACGAACGGAAACTAAGTTCTGAATGAGATGAGGAGAAACAATGACATTATTAAGAGAGAGAGGTCTAGAGTTAGAGGGAAAAGGTGCAGAACCGACATGAGAGATGGGAAGACCAACACTGTTGCCGATGATGATACGGGAGGGAGTGGAAGTGGGATGGACGGAGGAGAGGTTACCCGGATGAGCGGACATATGAGCGGTGGCACCGGAGTCCATAATCCAATCGCCGCCACCACCGGAGTAGGGTGGCGGCTGCTGCAGCGCCGCTAGAAGGGCGGGGTCGTAATAGGGGGCGTCGTACACGCCGTAGGAGGGCGCGACAGGAGGGGCGGGAGCCCCGCCGTGGGCGTCGAGAGGCACGGCCAGGAGCGCCTGATGCGTGCTCGGGCCGGGGCCGAGGATGCCCGGGGCAGGGGGCCGTGGCACTGGCATACTGTATGCGTGCACGACCCCCGTCCAAGGGTTGTAGCCTCCGGCCCAGGGTGGCGGGGGCTGCTGCTGGGGAGCTTGACCACCGCCGCCGCCACCTTTCCCGCCGCCTTGGCATGGACCGCCGCGACCGCGGCGATGGTTATCGCCGTTTCCGCCGTTGCGTGGTGGTTGGGGCGGTTGTGGCGCCGGCGCGGGATGCGGGGCGACCGGAGGACGGGGCGCCGAGGGTGGTGTAGAGGCGCCGGTGGAGAGACCGGCGGCGAGCGCGGTGTGGACGGCGCGGGTGCGGAGGTGCTTCATCCGCCGCTCCTCAACACGAAGATAGGCCACCGCCCGCTCGTAAGTAGGGTTGGCCATGAGGGTGAGGTTGGAGGCGGCGTTGCCGAAGTCCTCGTTGAGGCCGGTGGTGAGCGTTGAGAGGAGAAGCTCTTCGCCCACCTTCAACCCGACGTCGTTGAGCTCATCGGAGAGGGTCTTGAGACGGAGATAGAAGGCGTCGATGGTGGAGTCGTTCTGATGACACCCAAAAAATTCCTGCTACAAGAAAACAATCCGTTGAAGCTTGTTGTCGGTGAAGAGGCCATTGATCTTGGTCCACATCGTGTAAGCATCGTCCCCATTGCGAACGACGGTGCGGAAGATGTCCGGAGAGACGGTGAGGAAGAACCACCGGATGAGGATGGCGTCGATGGTGAGCCAGTTGGCGTCGTGGGCGCCGGCGAAGAAATTGGCGAGACCGTCCACATCATCACGAAGGTTGTACTCATGGAAGAGGAGATTGAAGTAGGTTTTCCAGGCATAGTAGTTGGCGAAGGTGTGGGAGAGGATGATGGGGACGTGATCGGAGAGGTGGATGTTGCAGATGTCGGCGGCTTGGGGCTCATCGGGCTCGGACCCGTAGGAAAAGTCGAACGGGTTGCTAGGGTGTGCGCTGGAGGAGGAGGAGGTGCCAAGGGCCGACATGGCAGCAGGAGGGGATGGCGGCGCGGGATGGGATCGGGTGAGAGTTTAGGGTTTCGGGAGGGAGGCGGCTCGGGGGGAGCAGCGGGGTGCAGCGGGGAGGGTAGGGCGTGGCGGGGAGGATGGAGGTGCAGCGGGAAGGGGGTTGTGGTGGAGGGAGGGAGGAGGCGCGGCGGCCGGGGAGGCGGCGGCGCGGTGCAGCGGGAGTGGCGGCGGCCTGGAGGGGCAACGGCGGCGCGGCTAGGGCTGGGACCGAGGGTTAGGCTGATACCATGTAGAGGAAAATGATGCAACTCTCAATGTATTGATAGGTGCATATGCACAAGTATATATAGTACATAGGGAAAGTCATATCCTCACCTATACATAAGGAGGAGACTTGGAGTACAAGAATACATGTGCCAAATACATATCTCAACAACAAGAACCGGTTGAGGTCGAGCAGGTCCACAATGTTGGCCGCCGGCAAGCGGTCGAGCTCCGTCATCGTTGGCCGCACGGAGAGCGGCCACCACACTTACACCATCGATGGCTACTCCATCACCATCGATGGCCATCCCACCGGGAACTACTGCAGGTCGCCGCCCTTCCAAGTCGGCGGCCACAACTGGTGCGTCACCTACTTCCCAAACGGCGTGGACGCGGCCTACGCGGACCAGGTATCCCTCGGTCTACTCCTCGACGAAGATGTTAAGGCCCCCGTGAAGATGAAGCACTGCTTCTGCCTCGCCGGCGAGGCGAAAGACGAGGCGGAGCAAGCTGCGTGGCTGTCGTTCGCTAAGATGGGATACTATACCAGGAAAAACGGCTCGACCTACACGACCTTCATTAGAGCGGAGGACATGGAGAGATCCCAGCATCTCAAGAACGACTCATTCACCGTCAGATGCAACATCGCAGTCGTCAAAGGATGCCGCGTCAGGGACACCATGCCTCTGGTCTCCGTGCCCCCCAGCAATATTCTCCAGCACCTGGCCGAGCTCCTCGAGACCAAGAATGGCGCTGACGTAGTGTTCGAGGTCAGCGGCAAGACCGTCGCGGCGCACCGGTGCTTGCTCACGGCCCGCTCGCCCGTCTTTGCAGCCGAGCTCCTCGCACCCGCACCGATGAATGCCGTCACCAACGGTACTGTCGTGCACATAGGAGACATAGAGGCCAAGGCGTTCAAGGCGTTTATCTATTTCATGTACACCGACTCGTTGCCAGAGACGATTAGCAAGAAAGATGAAAGCGTGACGTGCTAGCATCTTCTCTTCGCGGCGGACAGGTACAGCATGAAGCGTCTCAAGGCCATGTGTGAGGAGAAGCTGTGTGAGTACGTCCATGTCGGCACAGTGGCGACCATACTGGCACTTGCCGAGAAGCACCGCTGTGAGGGGCTGAAGATGAGTTGCTACAATTTTCTCGCCACTCCGGCGAATCTGTGGGCCGTCATGGCCACCGATGATTACAAACATATGAGAATGAGCTTTCCATCGGCAATGTCATCCATCATCAGCAAGAAGAGGATGAGGTCCGACGACAAGATTCCACGTAGCAGGTCGCCAATGTTGACCACTGGCAAGCGGTCAGGTGCCGTCATGGTTGCCCACACAGAGAGTGGCCACCACATTCTCACGATCGATGGCTACTCGAGCACCATCGATTGCCATCTCATAGAGAGTACACCAGGTCCCACCACTTCATAGCCGACGGCCACCGTTGGTGCATCGACTACTTTCCAAACGGCATGGCCCCGAGTACACTAGTAGAAAAAGGGTCTATTGTCCCGGTTCGTAAGGGCCTTTTGTCCCGATTCCTGAACCGGGACTAAAGGGTCGGTACTAATGTCCTGTCCCTTTAGTCCCGGTTCAATGCAGAACCGGGACAGATGGGCCTCCAAATGGCCTGTGCGTGGAGCCCAGGCAGGAGGGCCTTTCGTCCCGGTTGGTGGCACCAACCGGGACCAATAGGCATCCATGCGTCAGCATTTCTGTGGCTGGGGTTTTTGTTTTTGTTTTGAAAGGGGGGTTGGGGGTTTTGGGGGGTTAATTTAGGTGTTTTATATATTGTGTTAGCTAGCTATAATTAATAGAGAGAAGTGTCCTCTTTTATGTCCGTGCTTGGTCGACGCTACGTACTATACATACGTATAAAGAGGACTAGACACGCTAGCTAGCTAGTAAGCAAACGAAGGAAACGGAAGATCGTCATGAACATATATGCATACAGAGAGAAGTGATATCAACCACCTCTCCTTCTCCGAGAGAGTGGTCGAACAACAAGTTCTCGTATATCTATCCGACACTACCGGCTACATATATACAATATTTATCTCTTACAAATATAATCTCCTAACATACGGACTCATGGTCCACATAGTATTCTCCGTCTTCAGCGATCACGTGGTCAAGAAAGAATGCCGCCAATTCCTCTTGAATTGCTCGCATGCGAGCTGGTGCTAGGAGTTCATCCCGCTTTCGAAACATCTAATTTGAAGAAGGGGGTCAATACATATATATATATATATATATATATATATATATATATATATATATATATATATATATATATATATATATATGAATGAATGAATGAAACTCAACACAAATGATGGTAATAAAATAAAATAGTGAATGTTGTTATTTACGCACTTCATATTGTTCGTCAGAGTATCCCCGCTCACAGGTCGTGTGGCGGATGGACTCGCAAACGTAGTATCCACAGAAATCATTCCCTTGTTCCTGCCACAACCACTTTACAAGAAATAGAGGTCAATCAAACTGATAAGCAAGAATGCCAAATGGTATTGATGAAACTAGCGCTTGAATCAATAGGAGATGCGCGGAACATGCTACTATAGTACTTACTTTCGGGTGTCTAAATTACAGCTTCTTCGGGAGTCCCGGAGCTTTTTTGGTGAATTTTTTCCAAACCCTGCCAGACAAAGAAAAAAATTACTTGATATATCAGGAAATGAACAAAGTTGCTGATATGGTGGATAATGATCGATTTAACTTACTTCTCGAGCATTTGAGTCATGTCCGCATAGTCCTGGGGATCTTTTCGTCTTGAGTCTAAGACGGTTACTAGTCCTTGCTCAAGCTTAATCTCTAGGAGAATATAGTGGAAACTGCACACGCATGCATAACTCATCAATTACAATACTATAACCTTGACTAATATATAAGGGAAATCGAATATGCACAAGACAGTAACACTCACTTGAAGTTGTAAGGAAAGAGTATTATATCTTTGTTTTCATTTATTACCAACGATCGTAGTAAGTTGGCCTCGATATCTGCGGCATGAAATTTAATCTGAGTTGCATCTATGATATTTGTGTTAATGAACCCAATATCACCGATTTGTCTTTTCTTCAATTCGACGATCTTCAATCTGCATAATATAGTGAGGATAATTATAAATACATGCAATGAAAGAGCTGAGCTATATGGAGAGACTTAATGACAGAAGTAGTACTACTTACAGACAGTAGCAGGTGACCGTTGCTTTATCGAGGGCCAATTGATTGAAAAACTGAAAGAATTCCTCAAATGGAATAGGCAACAGATCAATTCCAACGAGGTCATGCTCCTTTTTAACTCTCACATACAAAGTACTCCTCCCCCCAGACTCTCTGCAGATTTTCAAGTACCAATCATGCAATCTTCGCATCATCGTTGATAGAGATCTTTCATCTTTGACGAGAGGCTTCCCGTACTCGTATCTTTGTATCTGCACCTCCATGAAATCATAATGTACATCGTCGGGCAGGTAATCTCCTAGATTGCTATAACCGGGCACCATCCTCGGATCATTAGCGACGATGTCGCTAGGCACCTTGAGCGGGGGGCATGATTGCTTCGCTTGTTCGCCGAGCTGGGCAATTTGTTTCCCAGCCCGTCGTTCTTTCAGCCTTTGATCACTGATAGTACTTCCCGATCGCTCCGCTTCGGCAAATTCCTTTCCAATAATGTGCTCATAGTTTCCTTTCGGCGGAGACTTGGGTGGTTTTGTCAGGGCAGCCAGAGTGCGCTTCGCTTTCACCGGATCTACCTTCTCCTCCGGAGGTGGATGTTTCTTTGCTTTCACCCCTTCAAAGAAGTACCTCACTTCTCGCGCGATCTCGGCGTTCTCCTCCGGGGTCCTCTGGTATGGTAACTTCTCTGGAGTCTTCAGAGAAGGACCGAATATGTATGTCCTCTCGCTTGTGGATGTACTGCTAGACGCCGGCAGAGCAGACAGAGAGGTTGTCTTCTTTACTTGCTTACAAGGCGGAGGAGAAGGACTACGACGCGCCGGAGCAGCCGAAGCGGCGGCAGGTCTCTTCCACCCTTGCTGACGAGGCGGAGAAGGAGGAGGCTGGCTGCTCGGGCGCACCGGCGCAGGCGGAGAAGGAGGCGGAGTGCCACCACGTGCCGGAGAAGGAGCCGGCCGAGTGCCCTGATCGTCACTCGCCGGAGGAGGAGGAGGCGGTGGAGGAGGCGGAGTGCCCTGACTCGCCGGAGGAGGAGGCGGAGGCATCCAGTTCGGAAGGTTGATGAGCTCCTTCCGCCATAGGCATGGAGTCTTCAGAGCAGAACCCAGCCGAGTCTCCCCTTCACCGATAGGGTGGTCAAGCTGGAGGTCCTCAAATCCCTCCGTTATTTCATCCACCATCACCCAAGCATATCCTTCTGGAACCGGCCGGCAGTGAAAAGTTGCGCCGGGTTCAGTAGGAAAAACAGAGCCAACAGCCGCCTTGACCTTCATATTAATCCATTGCGTCATAAGGTGGCAATTTTGAGACTCCATGATAGCATCCATGGGATAGCTGGCAGGAGCCGTCAAGACATGCTCCGGCTGAAGCAGCTCGGTGGAAGCCATGCTGCTTCTCCGCTGAGATGGCGGGATAGCTTCGGGGGAAGCTTCGGCAGTTCGTTTGCTGTGATTTGCTTCTCGTTCCTCTATCGCTTGTACCCTAGCGTGCAGCGCCTGCAGTTGGGTCTGCTCCACTTTCTTCCTCCTCTCGTGGCATTCGTAACCGCCTGCGTCCGGAAACCCAACCTTCCACAGAATGGAGCTTGACGTGCCTCGTGTCCGTCCAGGGTGCTCAGGATTCCCGAGGGCCATTATGAGCTCGTCGTTCTCTCTGTCTGAAACGAACGTCCCTTGCTGCGCTGCTTCGATATACTACTGAAGCTTCTTGACTGGTATGTCCATTTGATCATTCGTCCAAATGCACTTCCCTGATACAGGGTCCAAGGTTCCGCCAGCCCCGAAGAACCAAGTCCGGCAACGGTCTGGCCAGTTAATTGTCTCTGGTTTGATCCCTTTATCAACCAGATCATTCTCAATCTTGGCCCACTTAGGTCGGGCTACGAGGTAGCCACCTGACCCCGTGCGATGGTGATGCTTCTTCTTCGCAGCATTTTGCTTGTTTGTCGCCGACATCTTCTTACTCTTTTCCGATGTCTTGTGGGCCACAAATGCGGGCCAGTGATATCTAATCTTCTCATATCTGCCCTTGGATTCTGGTGTCTCTTTATTTTCGACAAACTTATTCAGCTCTTTCTTGACTTGATTAATTGCTCTTTAACTGGCTTCTCCGGATCATCCTCTGGCGGTAGGGTGAAATTTGACTTCAGCTCAGTCCAAAAATCATTTTTCTGCATATCATTGACATAAGACACCTCAGGGTCTTCTGTAGCCGGCTTTAACCATTGCTGCATGCTGATCGGGATCTTGTCCCTAACCAAAACCCCGCACTGAGCAACAAATGCGCTCTTTGTCTGGAGGGGTTCAATCGGTTGGCCATCGGGCGCGATTGCTATGATCTCAAACTTTTCATCCGAGCTCAACTTTTTCTTCGGGCCTCGTCTCTTTACCGAAATTGTGCTCAATCCGGAGGGCTAGAAAAAAGAATAAAGACTTAATTAATATGTGTACATACCAAAATAATGAATGCATCAATCAGCTAGTCAGCAGAAGCTTAACTAATATATATACCTGGCCGGACTCGGTTCGGTCACCGGAGACATCATCACAGTCTCCTTCTTGCACCGGCATTGTGTCACCGGAGCCGTCCTCACGGTCTCCTTCTTGCACCGGCATTAGGTCCCGGAGCCATCATAATCATAGCCAGCTGCTTCCAGACCATCGGTGTCGTTGAGAAACAACGAGCAGACGGCGCCACTTCCTCGTGCGATTATGTCCCCCAACAACTCTTCTTGTACTTCGTCTCGAGCGGTGTCCATAGTTTCTACAAATATTTACAACATGGCAATTATTATTCAAACATGACAGATGGATATATTAGTGGCAAACATAGAACTAATATTAATTAGTCTCCTCGACGCTGCTTCTCTAGGGTTTGGGGTGGCCTCGACACTGCTTCTCTAGGGTTTGGGGTGGCCTCGATGCTGCTTCTCTAGGGTTTGGGGTGGCCTCGACAACGCTTCAAGGATAAAAAGAAGAGGAAGAAGAAAAAAAGAGGAGAAGAAAGAATAGAGGAGTAAGAACTCCTCTATTCTTTCTTCTCCTCTTTTTTTTTCTTCTTCCTCTTTTTTTATAGGGAACGAGGGTCGTCGAGGGTCGCCGAGCGGTAGAGGATGTAGTGTCCGACACCGACGGCCACATGTATCTCACACCCACGATACTTGCTATTTAGGGTTTCCTCTACCGCTCGGCGACCCTGACCCTCAACGACCCTCGTTCCCGATAAAAAAAGAGGAAGAAGAAGAAAAAAAAGAGGAGAAGAAAGCGTCACTTGTGGGACGTGGATGTACTGTCCGACACCGACGATACTTGCTATTTAGGGTATATCGACCCCCCCCCCTCGTGTTGAAGTTATCGGGAGGTGGTATATATATCGACCCCCCTCGTGTTGAAGTTACCGGGAGGGGGTATATCGACCCCCCCCTCGTGTTGAAGTTATCGGGAGGGGGTATATCGACCCCCCCCCCTCCTCGTGTTGAAGTTATCGGGAGGGGTATATTGACGATGACAGACCCGATAAAACATAAGAATACGAAGAAGAAATAAAAAGAGGAGAAGAAGAAAGGAATAGAGGAGAAGATCGAAGAAAAAAAAGAAAAAGAAAAAGAGGAGAAGAAGAAAGGAATAGAGGAGAAGAAGAAAAAATAGAAAAAATATATTTTCTATTTTTCTTCTTCTCCTCTGTTCCTTTCTTCTTCTCCTCTTCCTTTTCTTTCTCTCCTCTTCTTCTCCTCTTCCTTTTCTTCCTCTCCTCTTCTTCTCCTTTTTCCTCTTCTTATTTTCCTTTTTCCTCTCCTAAATATATAAAACTTTTCTAGAAATGAAACTAACCTAAAATGTACTAAATCAGAGAACATATATAGATAATCCTTTTCTAAATATTTAAATCTAACTTTTGCATATATGAACATATATACACAGAGAACATACAAACATATATACATTTTTATAAAAAAGCAAAATACAAAATACAAACATATATATGAAAAAAATCTGAAAAGAAGCAATATACACAATATATATACTGACATATATACATAATATACACAAAGAAGCAATATACACAATATACACAAGCATATAATATATGAAAAAAACAGGGGAGGGGCGCCGGCCGGACCAACGGAGGGGCAGGCGACGGCGACGGGCGGGGCGGGGCGACGGTGACGGGCGGGGCAGGGGCGACGGCGACGGGCGGGGCAGGGCGACGACGACGGGCGGGCCGGGCGCGCGACGCGCGTCGGGGCAGGGCGGCGAGCGGCGTCGGGCGAGGGCACGGCCGACGGCGAGCGGGCGGCGACGGCGACCTCGGGCGGCTAGGGGAGGCGCGGCGACGATGGGCGAGGGCGACGACAACGGCGTCGACGGGCACGGGCGACGGGGCAGAGGGCGGCGGGGCAGCGAGGAGAATGAGGAACTGAATGAAAATTTCACAAGTGTTTTCTTATATACTGAGAGCATTGGTCCCGGTTCGTGGCACAAACCGTGACCAATGCCCCCCTTTAGTCCCGGTTGGTGCCACCAACCGGGACCAAAGGCCTCTTTTTAGCAGCCCAAAGGGCAGGAAGCGGCGGCCTTTGGTCCCGGTTGGTGGCACCAACCGGGACTAAAGGGGGGCATTGGTCACGGTTTGTGCCACGAACCGTGACCAATGCCCCCTTTAGTCTCGGTTGTTGCCACCAATCGGGACCAAAGGCCTGTGCCTGCCTCGCTAGCTGAGGAGCGGCCGCACCTGTTTATAAGCGCTGCCCCGCCATCTCCATCGAACTCCTCAGAACTGCAGGCCTTTGGGCCTAATCTCACACCGCTATGCCTGTGGGCCTGCTGGGCCTTCTGCGGGACTGAATCCTGGCCCATGGATGGGCTTCTAGTCGTATTCAGGCCATGGTGGCCCAGTAGGTGGCATTTTTTTACTATTTATTTTTTTCATTTCTACTTAGAACTAAATACTTATAGGTTTTTAGTGATTTTTTTCTTTTAGGTCACAAAAATTATAAACTTTCTGTTAGTGTCATTAGTTTTAAAATTTGAATAGTTGAAATTTAAATTTTTTAAATTTTGTGTGAATCACTAGTTTATGAATAACTTTACTATAAAAATTGATTTTTGAGTCATTCTTTTTCCTGCTATTTAATATTACTATGTTTTATCATTACTATTTATTTTGTTTTGTTTTTTGCTTTATTTTTTAGTTCTTTTTGCTTTTAGTTTTAGAAAAATTATAAACTTTCTGTTAGTGCCATTAGTTTTCAAATTTGAAAACACTTTTTTAGTTTTTTTGTTTCTTTGTTGCTTTATTTATTTTATTTTGTTTCTACTTACAACAAAATACTTATTGTTGCTATTTTTATTTTTTTCAGTTTTTTGTTTTGTTTTCTGTATTATTTATTTTCTTTTGTTTTTTGCTTTATTTTTTAATTCTTTTTGCTTTTAGGTCAGCAAAATTATAAACTTTCTGTTAGTGCCATTAGTTTTAGAAAAATTATAAACTTTCTGTTAGTGCCATTAGTTTTCAAATTTGAATAGTTAAAATTTGAATTCTTTGAAATTTGTGTGAATCACAAGTTTGTGATTAACTTTACTAAAAAATGAACATAGATGCACCTATAGAGAAAATTCGACCTAAATTCATAGTTTTCAAATGAACTCTGAAAAAGTTGGCATAGCATACTCGTGTGTTACAAAGTTGGCATGGTATCATCATAATAGTTGCGGGAGAAAGTCTTCACTTTTTCTTCGCTTGTGTCATTTGCTTATTGCGCCGTAACCATGGATAATCTTCATCGTTTATCAGGATGCTTGGGTCAGCCTTGACATTGAAGGGAGGAATTTCATGAAACTTTTCATAATCTTCAGACATGTCTGTCTTGCCCTCCACTCCCAGGATATCCCTTTTTCCTGAAAGAACTATGTGGCGCTTTGGCTCATCGTATGATGTATTCGCTTCCTTATCTTTTCTTTTTCTCGGTTTGGTAGACATGTCCTTCACATAGATAACCTGTGCCACATCATTGGCTAGGACGAACGGTTCGTCAGTGTACCCAAGATTTTTCAGATCCACTGTTGTCATTCCGTACTGTGGGTCTACCTGTACCCCGCCGCCTGACAGATTGACCCATTTGCACTTAAACAAAGGGACCTTAAAATCATGTCCGTAGTCAAGTTCCCATATGTCCACTATGTAACCATAATATGTGTCCTTTCCGCTCTCGGTTGCTGCATCAAAGCGGACACCGCTGTTTTGGTTGGTGCTCTTTTGATCTTGGGCGATCGTGTAAAATGTATTCCCATTTATCTCGTATCCTTTGTAAGTCAATACAGTCAAAGATGGTCCCCTGGACAACAAGTACAGCTCATCACAAACAGTGTTGTCACCTCTGAGACGTGTTTCCAACCAACTGCTGAAAGTCCTGATGTGTTCACATGTAATCCAGTCGTCGCACTGCTCCGGGTGTTTGGAGCGCAGACTGTTCTTGTGTTCATCGACATACGGGGTCACCAAGGTAGAGTTCTGTAGAACTGTGTAGTGTGCTTGAGACCAAGAATATCCGTCCCTGCATATTATTGAGTCACTTCCAAGAGTGCCTTTTCCAGTCAGTCTCCCCTCATACCGCGATTTAGGGAGACCTATCTTCTTAAGGCCAGGAATGAAGTCAACACAAAACCCGATAACATCCTCTGTTTGATGGCCCATGGAGATGCTTCCTTCTGGCCTAGCGCGGTTACGGACATATTTCTTTAGGACTCCCATGAACCTCTCAAAGGGGAACATATTGTGTAGAAATACGGGCCCCAGGATGACAATCTCGTCGACTAGATGAACTAGGACGTGCGTCATGATATTGAAGAAGGATGGTGGGAACACCAGCTCGAAACTGACAAGACATTGCGCCACATCACTCCTTAGCCTTGGTACGATTTCTGGATCGATCACCTTCTGAGAGATTGCATTGAGGAATGCACATAGCTTCACAATGGCTAATCGGACGTTTTCCGGTAGAAGCCCCCTCAATGCAACCGGAAGCAGTTGCGTCATAATCACGTGGCAGTCATGAGACTTTAGGTTCTGAAACTTTTTCTCTGGCATATTTATTATTCCCTTTATATTCGACGAGAAGCCAGTCGTGACCTTCATACTGAGCAGGCATTCAAAGAAGATTTCTTTCTCTTCTTTCGTAAGAGCGTAGCTGGCAGGACCTTTATACTGCTTCGGAGGCATGCCGTCTTTTTCGTGCAAACGTTGCAGGTCCTCCCGTGCCTCAGGTGTATCTTTTGTCTTCCCATACACGCCCAAGAAGCCTAGCAGGTTCACGCAAAGGTTCTTCGTCACGTGCATCACGTCGATTGAAGAGCGGACCTCTAGGTCTTTCCAGTAGGGTAGGTCCCAAAATATAGATTTCTTCTTCCACATGGGTGCGTGTCCCTCAGCGTCATTCGGAACAGCTAGTCCGCCGGGACCCTTTCCAAAGATTACGTGTAAATCATTGACCATAGCAAGTACGTGATCACCGGTACGCATGGCGGGCTTCTTCCGGTGATCTGCCTCGCCTTTGAAATGCTTGCCTTTCTTTCGACATTGATGGTTGGTCGGAAGAAATCGACGATGGCCCAGGTACACATTCTTCCTGCATTTGTCCAGGTATATACTTTCAGTGTCATCTAAACAGTGCGTGCATGCGTGGTATCCTTTGTTTGTCTGTCCTGAAAGGTTACTGAGAGCGGGCCAATCGTTGATGGTCACGAACAGCAACGCCTTTAGGTTAAATTCCTCCTGTCTGTGCTCATCCCACGTACGTACACCGTTTCCATTCCACAGCTGTAAAAGTTCTTCAACTAATGGCCTTAGGTACACATCAATGTCGTTGCCGGGTTGCTTAGGGCCTTGGATGAGAACTGGCATCATAATGAACTTCCGCTTCATGCACATCCAAGGAGGAAGGTTATACATACATAGAGTCACGGGCCAGGTGCTGTGATTGCTGCTCTGCTCCCCGAAAGGATTAATGCCATCCGCGCTTAAAGCAAACCATACATTCCTTGGGTCCTTTGCAAACTCATCCCAGTACTTTCTCTCGATTTTTCTCCACTGCGACCCGTCAGCGGGTGCTCTCAACTTCCCGTCTTTCTTCCGGTCCTCACTGTGCCATCGCATCAACTTGGCATGCTCTTCGTTTCTGAACAGACGTTTCAACCGTGGTATTATAGGAGCATACCACATCACCTTCGCAGGAACCCTCTTCCTGGGGGGCTCGCCGTCAACATCACCAGGGTCATCTCGTCTGATCTTATACCGCAATGCACCGCATACCGGGCATGCGTTCAGATCCTTGTATGCACCGCGGTAGAGGATGCAGTCATTAGGGCATGCATGTATCTTCTCCACCTCCAATCCTAGAGGGCATACGACCTTCTTTGCTGCGTATGTACTGTCGGGCAATTCGTTATCCTTTGGAAGCTTCTTCTTCAATATTTTCAGTAGCTTCTCAAATCCTTTGTCAGCCACAGCATTCTCTGCCTTCCACTGCAGCAATTCCAGTACGGTACCGAGCTTTGTGTTGCCATCTTCGCAATTGGGGTACAACCCTTTTTTGTGATCCTCTAACATGCGATCGAACTTCAGCTTCTCCTTTTGACTTTCGCATTGCGTCCTTGCATCGACAATGACCCGGCGGAGATCATCATCATCGGGCACATCGTCTGGTTCCTCTTGATCTTCAGCAGCTTCACCCGTTGCAGCATCATTGGGCACATCGTCTGGTTCCTCTTGATCTTCACCAGCTCCCCCCGTTGCAGCATCACCGTATTCAGGGGGCACATAGTTGTCATCGTACTCTTCTTCTTCGCCGTCTTCCATCATAACCCCTATTTCTCCGTGCCTCGTCCAAACATTATAGTGTGGCATGAAACCCTTGTAAAGCAGGTGGGAGTGAAGGATTTTCCGGTTAGAGTAAGACCTCGTATTCCCACATTCAGTGCATGGACAACACATAAAACCATTCTGCTTGTTTGCCTCAGCCGCATCGAGAAACTCATGCACGCCCTTAATGTACTCGGAGGTGTGTCTGTCACCGTACATCCATTGCCGGTTCATCTGCGTGCATTATATATAATTAAGTGTCCAAATTAATAGAAGTTCATCATCACATTAAAACCAAAGTACATACATAGTTCTCATCTAACAACATATAGCTCTCCAGAGCATCTAATTAATTAAACCATACATTGAAACTATGTAAAACATTTCAATGCGAAAACAAATGCGATCATAATCGCAACCAAGGTAACAATTGATCCAACGGCATAATGATACCAAGCCTCGGTATGAATGGCATATTTTCTAATCTTTCTAATCTTCAAGCGCATTGCATCCATCTTGATCTTGTGATCATCGACGACATCCGCAACATGCAACTCCAATATCATCTTCTCCTCCTCAATTTTTTTATTTTTTCCTTCAACAAATTGTTTTCTTCTTCAACTAAATTTAACCTCTCGACAATAGGGTCGGTTGGAATTTCCGATTCACATACATCCTACATAAATAAAATCTATGTCACGTTGGTCGGCATAATTTTCATAAACAATAAATGAACCAATAGTTATAAAGATAATATATATACCACATCCGAATCGTAGACAGGACGAGGGCCGATGGGGGCGGATACCAAAACCATCACACTATATAAGATGCAATAATAAAAGTAAGAAAATAATACAAGTATCTATTTAAACATACAAGTAAGAATATTTTTCCTTTCAGAAAGAAGATAAGAACAAGAGGCTCACCACGGTGGTGCCGGCGATGAGCTCGGCGCGGGTGATCGACGGCGGTGAAGACGGGGACGGGGCATGACGGACCGCTAAATCTAGACAAATATTAAGGAAAATGGAGCTTGGAGGTCGAGCTTGGAGAGGAGAAAGCTTAAGTAGTCTGGCTCGGACATTCCATCGAATACCTTGTGTGCATAGGAGGTGAGCTAGAGCACCACCAAGCCCTCTCCCCCTCGGCCAGAAAAAAACAGAGCAGTGTGCTCTGCTCTTATATGAGGGGGTATATATAATCACCTCATTGGTCCCGGTTGGTGGCATGAACCGGGACTAAAGGGGAGCCTTTGGTCCCGGTTCAAGCCACCAACCAGGACCAATGATGGTGGGCCAGGAGCGAGGCCCATTGGTCCCGGTTCGTCCCACCAACCGGGACCAATGGTCCACGTGGCCCGGCCGGCCCTCTAGGCTCACGAACCGGATCCAATGCCCCCATTGGTCCCGGTTCTGAACTGAACCGGGACTAATGGGCTGACCCGGCCTGGAGCGTTGCCCCCTTTTCTACTAGTGGTATATAACCCTCGCTTTAGTCCTTGATGAAGATGTCGAGACTCCGGTGAAAGCGAAAATGGAGTGCCGACTAAGAATATACGTATAGTCCTCGCAGAGTATATACCCAAATGCTCATACCCAAAGTCTGAATTTATTTCAAGCCATCTAGCGATGTGCGTTCGGTGAGAAAAGACGTTTCTGTCGACTACGAAGGTGTCTGTGACGACTTCATGAATCTCAAAATGATGTGCCGACTAAGTCTCTCGGAGGTGCTTACAGGGACATGGTGTGCGTGCACTCGTTTATAGGGACAAGTGTATGTGTGGATGTATGAGCATTTGGGTACGTACTGTGTTAAAAAAACACTAATTTTGGTACTAGTACTATAGAATATATATTTTTCTCTCGAAATACTATAAAGAATAGCTAACCTAAGCGTCGAAAGGAAAGGAATACCTACGCGTACGTTTAATTTGACTCGGACTTGACTCGCATATATAGCTCTTTGATCTACCGAATCGTGCAGCGGCAAACTAGAGGCATCGCAGTTGCACAAACCTTTTCAGCTACTAATTCCACCGAGTAGCAGGTCAAATCGATCGATCGCCGATTAATCTTGTCCATCGGCAAGAACCGGTTGAGGTCGAGCAGGTCCACAATGTTGTCCACCGGCAAGCGGTCGAGCTCCGTCATCGTTGGCCGCACGGAGAGCGGCCACCACACTTACACCATCGATGGCTACTCCATCACCATCGATGGCCATCCCACCGGGAACTACTGCAGGTCGCCGCCCTTCCAAGTCGGCGGCCACAACTGGTGCGTCACCTACTTCCCAAACGGCGTGGACGCGGCCTACGCGGACCACGTATCCCTCGGTCTACTCCTCGACGAAGATGTTAAGGCCCCCGTGAAGATGAAGCACTGCTTCTGCCTCGCCAGCGAGGCGAAAGAGGAGGCGGAGCAAGCTGCGTGGCTGTCGTTCGCTAAGATGGGATACTATACCAGGGAAAACGGCTCGACCTACGCGACCTTCATTAGAGCGGAGGACATGAAGAGATCCCAGCATCTCAAGAACGACTCATTCACCATCCGATGCAACATCGCGGTCGTCAAAGGATGCCGCGTCAGGGACACCACGCCTCTGGTCTCCGTGCCCCCCAGCAATATTCTCCAGCACCTGGCCGAGCTCCTGGAGACCAAGAATGGCGCTGACGTAGTGTTCAAGATCGGCGGCGAGACCGTCGCGGCGCACCGGTGCTTGCTCCCGGCACGCTCGCCCGTCTTCGCAGCCGAGCTCCTCGCACCCGCACCGATGAATGCCATCACCAACGGTACTGTCGTGCACATAGGAGACATAGAGGCCAAGGCGTTCAAGGCGTTTATCTATTTCATGTACACCGACTCGTTGCCAGAGACGATTAGCAAGAAAGATGAAAGCGTGACGTGCCAGCATCTTCTCTTCGAGGCGGACAGGTACGGCATGGAGCGTCTCAAGGCCATGTGTGAGGAGAAGCTGTGTGAGTACGTCCATGTCGGCACAGTGGCGACCATACTGGCACTTGCCGGAGAAGCACCGTTGTGAGGGGCTGAAGATGAGTTGCTACAATTTTCTCGCCACTCCGGCGAATCTGTGGGCCGTCATGGCCACCGATGATTACAAACATCTAAGAATGAGCTTTCCATCGGCAATGTCATCCATCGTCGGCAAGAAGAGGATGAGGTCCGGCGACAAGATTCCACGCAGCAGGTCGCCAATGTTGACCACTGGCAAGTGGTAAGCTGCCGTCATGGTTGCCCACATAGAGAGTGGCCACCACATTCTCACGATCGATGGCTACTCCAGCACCATCGATTGCGATCTCACGGGAGAGTACACCAGGTCCCACCACTTCATAGCCGGCGGCCACCGTTGGTGCATCGACTACTTTCCAAACGGTATGGCCCCGGCCTACACAGAGTATATATCCCTCGCTTAAGTCCTTGATGAAGATGTCGAGACTCCGGTGAAAGCAAAAATGGAGTGCTACCTCGCCGACAAGGCGGGGGAGGAGGCAGGGCAAGTCGCGTCGTTGTCGCAGCAGGAGGTGGGTTACTACTATACTCAGAACACTAGTAGAAAACAGGGCTTTGGTCCAGGCCGAGTCAGCCCATTAGTCCCGGTTCAGTCCAGAACCGGGACCAATGTGCGCATTGGTCCCGGTTCGTGAGCCCAGGGGGCCGACCGGGCCACGTGGGCCATTGGTCCCGGTTCATCTGGACTTTTTGGTCCCGGTTGGTGGGATGAACCGGGACCAATGGGCCTCGCTCCTAGCCCACCACCATTGGTCCCGTTGGTGGCTTGAACCGGGACCAAAGGCTCCCCTTTAGTCTCGGCTCATGTCACCAACCGGGACCAATGAGATGCCTATATATACCCCTCGCTCGCGAGCAGAGCACCCCAGTGCTCTGTTTTTCTCTGGCCGAGGAGGAGAGGGATTGGTGGTGCTCTAGCTCACCTCCTATGCACACAAGGTGTTCGATGGAATGCCCGAGCCACACTACTTAAGCTTTCACCTCTCCAAGCTTGACCTCCAAGCTCCATTTTCCATAATATTTGTCTAGGTTTAGCGGTCCGTCACGCCCCGTCCCCGTCTTCACCGCCGTCGATCACCCGCGCCGAGCTCATCGCCGGCACCACCGTGGTGAGCCTCTTGTTCTTATCTTCTTTCTGAAAGGAAAAATATTCTTACTTGTATGTTTACATAGATACTTGTATTATTTCTTACTTTTATTATTGCATCTTATATAGTGCGATGGTTTTGATATCCGCCCCCGTCGGCCCTCGTCCTATCTATGATTCGGATGTGGTATATATATTATCTTTATAACTATTGGTTCATTTATTGTTTATGAAAATTATGCCGACCAACGTGACATAGATTTTATTTATGTAGGATGTATGTGAATCGGAAATGCCAACCGACCCTATTGTCGAGAGGTTAAATTTAGTTGAAGAAGAAAACAATTTGTTGAAGGAAAAAATAAAAAAAATTGAGGAGGAGAAGATGATATTGGAGTTGCATGTTGCGGATGTCGTCGATGATCACAAGATCAAGATGGATGCAATGCGCTTGAAGATTAGAAAGATTAGAAAATATGCCATTCATACCGAGGCTTGGTATCATTATGTCGTTGGATCAATTGTTACCTTGGTTGCGATTATGATCGCATTTGTTTTCGCATTGAAATGTTTTACATAGTTTCAATGTATGGTTTAATTAATTAGATGCTCTGGAGAGCTATATGTTGTTAGATGAGAACTATGTATGCACTTTGGTTTTAATGTGATGATGAACTTCTATTAATTTAGACACTTAATTATATATAATGCACGCAGATGAACCGGCAATGGATGTACGGTGACAGACACACCTGCGAGTACATTAAGGGCGTGCATGAGTTTCTCGATGCGGCTGAGGCAAACAAGCAGAATGGTTTTATGTGTTGTCCATGCACTGAATGTGGGAATACGAGGTCTTACTCTAACCGGAAAATCCTTCACTCCCACCTGCTTTACAAGGGTTTCATGCCACACTATAATGTTTGGACGAGGCATGGAGAAATAGGGGTTATGATGGAAGACGGCGAAGAAGAAGAGTACGATGACAACTATGTGCCTCTGAATACGGGGGGAGCTGGTGAAGATCAAGTGGAACCAGACGATGTGCCCAATGATGCTGCAACGGGTGAAGCTGCTGAAGATCAAGAGGAACCAGACGATGTGCCCGATGATGATGATCTCTGCCGGGTCATTGTCGATGCAAGGACGCAATGCGAAAGTCAAAAGGAGAAGCTGAAGTTCGATCGCATGTTAGAGGATCACAAAAAAGGGTTATACCCCAATTGCGAAGATGGCAACACAAAGCTCGGTACCGTACTGGAATTGCTGCAGTGGAAGGCAGAGAATGTTGTGGCTGACAAAGGATTTGAGAAGCTACTGAAAATATTGAAGAAGAAGCTTCCAAAGGATAACGAATTGCCCGACAGTACATACGCAGCAAAGAAGGTCGTATGCCCTCTAGGATTGGAGGTGGAGAAGATACATGCATGCCCTAATGACTGCATCCTCTACCGCGGTGCATACAAGGATCTGAACGCATGCCCGGTATGCGGTGCATTGCGGTATAAGATCAGACGAGATGACCCTGGTGATGTTGACGGCGAGCCCCCCAGGATGAGGGTTCCTGCGAAGGTGATGTGGTATGCTCCTATAATACCACGGTTGAAATGTCTGTTCAGAAACGAAGAGCATGCCAAGTTGATGCGATGGCACAGTGAGAACCGAAAGAAAGATGGGAAGTTGAGAGCACCCGCTGACGGGTCGCAGTGGAGAAAAATCGATAGAAAGTACTGGGATGAGTTTACAAAGGACACAAGGAATGTATGGTTTGCTTTAAGCGTGGATGGCATAAATCCTTTCGGGGAGCAGAGCAGCAATCACAGCACCTGGTGTCACCAAGATCTATCTATGGAGTCATCTAGCAACGAGGGAGGAGTGGATCTACATACCCTTGTAGATCGCGCGCGGAAGCGTTCAAGAGTACGGGGTTGATGTAGTCGTACTCGTCGTGATCCAAATCACCGATGATCCTAGCGCCGAACGGACGGCACCTCCGCATTCAACACACGTACGGAGCAGCGACGTCTCCTCCTTCTTGATCCAGCAAGGGGGAGGAGAGGTTGATGGAGATCCAGCAGCACGACGGCATGGTGGTGGAAGTAGCGGGATTCCAACAGGGCTTCGCCAAGCGCTGCGGGAGGAGGGAAATGTGTCATGGGAGGGAGAGGGAGGCGCCAGGGCTTAGGTGCGGCTGCCCTCCCTTTCCCCCACTATATATAGGGCCAAGGGAGAGGGGGCGCAGCCTTGGCCCTTCGTCCAAGGAAGGGTGCGGCCAGGGAGGAGTCCCTCCTCCCCAAGGCACCTAGGAAGTGCCTTCCCCTTTTAGGACTCTTCCTTTCCCTTATCTCTTGGCGCATGGGCCTCTTAGGGCTGGTGCCCTTGGCCCATATAGGCCAAGGCGCACACCCCTACAGCCCATGTGGCCCCCCGGGGCAGGTGGACCCCCTTGGTGGACCCCCGGACCCCTTTTGGCACTCCCGGTACAATACCGATAATGCGCGAAACTTTTCCGGCGACCAAAACAAGACTTCCCATATATAAATCTTTATCTCCGGACCATTCCGGAACTTCTCGTGACGTCCGGGATCTCATCCGGGACTCCGAACAACTTTCGGGTTACCGCATACTAATATCTCTATAACCCTAGCGTCACCGAACCTTAAGTGTGTAGACCCTACGGGTTCGGGAGACATGCAGACATGAACGAGATGACTCTCCGGTCAATAACCAACAGCGGGATCTGGATACCCATGTTGGCTCCACATGTTTCACGATGATCTCATCGGATGAACCACGATGTCAAGGACTTAATCAATCCCGTATACAATTCCCTTTGTCTAGCGGTACGATACTTTCCCGAGATTCGATCGACGGTATCCCGATACCTTTGTTCAATCTCGTTACCGGCAAGTCTCTTTACTCGTTCCGTAACACATCATCCCGTGATCAACTCCTTGATCACATTGTGCACATTATGATGATGTCCTACCGAGTGGGCCCAGAGATACCTCTCCGTTTACATGGAGTGACAAATCCCAGTCTCGATTCGTGCCAACCCAACAGACACTTTCGGAGATACCTGTAGTGTACCTTTATAGCCACCCAGTTACGTTGTGACGTTTGGCACACCCAAAGCACTCCTACGGTATCCGGTAGTTGCACAATCTCATGGTCTAAGGAAATGATACTTGACATTAGAAAAGCTTTATCATACGAACTACATGATCTTGTGCTAGGCTTAGGATTGGGTCTTTGTCCATCACATCATTCTCCTAATGATGTGATCCCGTTATCAATGACATCCAATGTCCATGGTCAGGAAACCGTAACCATCTATTGATCAACGAGCTAGTCAACTAGAGGCTTACTAGGGACATGGTGTTGTCTATGTATCCACACATGTATCTGAGTTTCCTATCAATACAATTCTAGCATGGATAATAAACGATTATCATGAACAAGGAAATATAATAATAACCAATTTATTATTGCCTCTAGGGCATATTTCCAACAGTCTCCCACTTGCACTAGAGTCAATAATCCAGTTCACATTGATATGTGATTAACACTCAAGGTCACATCCCCATGTGACTAACACCCAAAGAGTCTACTAGAGTCAATAATCTAGTTCACATTACCATGTGATTAACACTCGATGAGTTCTGGGTTTGATCATGTTATGCTTGTGAGAGATGTTATAGTCAATGGATCTGAACCTTTTAGATCCGTGTGTGCTTTACAAATCTCTATGTCGTCTCCCAGATGCAGCTACCATGTTCTATTTGGAGCTATTCCAAATAACTGTTCTACTATACGAATCCAGTTTACTACTCAGAATAATCTGGATTAGTGTCAAAGTTTGCATCGGCGTAACCCTTTACGACGAACTCTTTTACCACCTCCATAATCGAGAAAATTCCTTAGTCCACTAGTTACTAAGGATAACTTTGACCGCTGTCCTGTGATCCATTCTTGGATCACTCTTGTACCCCTTGACTGACTCATGGCAAGGCACACTTCAGGTGCGGTACACAGCATAGCATACTGTAGAGAGCCTATGATAAAAGCATAGGGGACGACCTTCGTCCTTCCTCTTTCTTCTGTTGTGGTCGAGCTTTAAGTCTTAACTTCATACCTTACAACTCAGGCAAGAACTCCTTCTTTGACTGATCCATCTTGAACACCTTCAAGATCATGTCAAGGTATATGCTCATTTGAAAGTACCATTAAGAATTTTGATCTATCCTTATAGATCTTGATGCTCAATGTTCAAGTAGCTTAATCCAGGCTTTCCATTGAAAAACACTTTCCAAATAACCCTATATGCTTTCCAGAAATTCTACATCATTTCTGATCAACAATATGTCAACAACATATATTTATCAGAAATTCTATAGTGCTCCCACTCACTTCTTTGGAAATACAAGTTTCTCATAAACTTTGTATACACCCAAAACTTTGATCATCTTATCAAAGCATACATTCCAACTCCGAGATGCTTACTCTAGTCCTTAGAAGGATTGCTGGAGCTTTGCATACTTATTAGCATCTTTCAGGATTAACAAAACCTTTCGGTTGTATCACATACAACCTTTCCTCAAAAATCGTCGAGGAAACAATGGTTTTTTGGCATCCTATCTGCAAGATTTCACAAATAATGCAGTAATTGCTAATATAATTCCAACAGACTCTTAGCATCGCTACGAGTGAGAAAGTCTCATCGCAGTCAACTCCTTGAACTTGTCAGAAAACATCTTAACGACAAGTCGAGCTTTCTTAATGGTGATACCTACCATCATTGTCCGTCTTCCTTTTAAAATCCATATGTACCTAACAGCCTTACGACCATCAAGTAGTTCTCCCAAAGTCTACACTTTGTTTTCATATCTGGATCCTCTCTTGGATTATATGGCCTCGAGCCATTTTGGAATCCAGGCCCACCATCGCTTCTCCATAGCTCGTAGGTTCATTGTTGTCTATCAACATGACTTCCAAGACAGGATTACGTACCACTCTGAAGTAGTACGCATCCTTGTCATCCTACGAGGTTTGGGAGTGACTTGATCCGAAGTTTCATGATCACTATCATAAGCTTCCACTTCAATTGGTGTAGGTGCCACAGGAACAACTCCTTGTGCCCTGCCATACACTAGTTGAAGTGACGGTTCAGTAACCTCATCAAGTCTCCACCATCCTCCCACTCAATTCTTTCGAGAGAAACTTTTCCTCGAGAAAGGACCCGATTCTAGAAACAATCCCTTATTGCTTTCAGATCTGAGATAGGAGGTATACCCAACTGTTTTGGATGTCCTATGAAGATGCATTTATCCGCTTTGGGTTCGAGCTTATCAGCCTGAAACTTTTCACATAAGCGTCGCAGCCCCAAACTTCTAAGAAATGACAGCTTAGGTTTCTCTAAACCATAGTTCATATGGTGTCATCTCAACGGAATTATGTGGTGCCCTATTTAAAGTGAATGTGGTTGTCTTTAATGCCTAACCCATAAACTATCATGGTAATTTGATAAGAGACATCATGGTATGCATCATATCCAATAGGGTGCAGTTATGATGTTCGGACACACCATCACACTATGGTGTTCCAGGCTGTATTAGTTGTGAAACAATTTCCACAATGTCTTAATTCTGTGCCAAACTCGTAATTCAGATATTCATCTCTATGATCATATCATAGATATTTTATCCTCTTGTCACGACGATCTTTCAACTTCACCCTGAAATTACTTGAACCTTTCAATAATTCAGACTCGTGATTCATCAAGTAAATATACTCAACATCTACTCAAATCATCTGTGAAGTAAGAACATAACGATATCCACTACATGCCTCAGCACTCATTGGATTGCACACATCAAAATGTATTACTTCCAACAAGTTGCTTTCTAGTTCCATTTTACTGAAAACGAGGCTTTCAGTCATCTTGCCCATGTGGTATGATTTGCATGTCTCAAGTGATTCAAAATCAAGTGAGTCCAAACGGTCCATTTGCATGGAGTTTCTTCATGCATATACACCAATAGACATGGTTCGCATGTCTCAAACCTTTCAAAACAAGTGAGCCCAAAGATCCATCAACATGGAGCTTCTTCATGCGTTTTATACCGATATGACTTATGTGGCAGTGCCACAAGTAGGTGGTACTATCATTACTATCTTTTGGCATGAACATGTGTATCACTACGATCGAGATTCAATAAACCATTCATTTCAGGTGTAAGACCATTGAAGGTATTATTCAAATAAACAGAGTAACCATTATTCTCTTTAAATGAATAATCGTATTGCGATAGACATAATCCAATCATGTCTATGCTCAACGCAAACACCAATCTCGATGGTAGAGGGAGCGTACGATATTTGATCAACCGTGGAAATACTTCCAACACATATCGTCATCTCACCTTTAGCTAGTCTCCATTTATTCCGTAGCTTTTATTTCGAGTTACTAACACTTAGCAACCGAACCGGTATCTAATACCCTGGTGCTACTAGGAGTACTAGTAAAGTACACATTAACATAATACATCCAATATACTTCTATCGACCTTGCCAGCCTTCTTATCTACCAAGTATCTAGGGTAATTCTGCTCTAGTGGCTGTTCCCTTTATTACAGAAGCACTTAGTCTCGGGTTTGGGTTCAACCTTGGGTTTCTTCACTAGAGCAGCAGCTGATTTTCCGTTTCATGAAGCATCCCTTTTTGCCCTTGCCCTTCTTGAAACTAGTGGTTTCACCAACCATCAACAATTGATGCTCCTTCTTGATCTCTACTTTTGTGGTGTCAAACATCGCGAATATCTCAAGGATCATCATATATGTCCCTGATATATTATAGTTCATCACGAAGCTCAAGCAGCTTGGTGGTAATGACTTCGGAGAACCATCACTATTTCATCTGGAAGATCAACTCCCACTCGATTCAAGCAATTGTTGTACTCACACAATCTGAGCACAAGCTCAACAATTGAGATTTTCTCCCTTAGTTTGTGGGCTAAGAAAATCGTCGGAGGTCTTATACCTCTTGACGTGGGCACGAGCCTGAAATCCCAATTTCAGCCCTCGAAACATCTCATATGTTTTGCGATGTTTCAAAACCGTCTTCGGTGCCTCAATTCTAAACTGTTTAACTGAACTATCACGTAGTTATCAAAATGTGTATGTCAGATGTTCGCAACATCCACAGATGACGTTCGAGGTTCAGCACACTGAGCGGTGCATTAAGGACATAAGCCTTCTATGAAGCAATGAGGACAATCCTCAGTTTATGCACCTAGTCCGCATAATTGCTACTACCAACTTTCAACTAAATTTTCTCTAGGAACATATCTAAATAGTAGAACTAAAGCGCGAGCTACGACATAATCTGCAAAATCCTTTTGACTATGTTCAGGATAATTAAGTTCATGAACTCCCACTCAGATAGACATCCCTCTAGTCATCTAAGTGATTACATGATCCGAGTCAACTAGGCCGTGTCCGATCATCACGTGAGACGGACTAGTCAACATCGGTGAACATCTTCATGTTGATCGTATCTACCATACGACTCATACTCGACCTTTCGGCCTCTTGTGTTCCGAGGCCATGTCTGTACATGCTAGGCTCATCAAGTCAACCTAAGTGTTTTGCATGTGTTCCGAGGCCATGTCTGTACATGCTAGGCTCGTCAACACCCGTTGTATTCGAACGTAAGAATCTATCACACCCGATCATCACGTGGTGCTTCGAAACGACGAACTTTCGCAATGGTGCATAGTTAGGGGGGACACTTTCTTGAAATTTTAATGAGGGATCATCTTATTTACTACCGTCGTTCTAAGCAAATAAGATGTATAAACATGATAAACATCACATGCAATCAAATAGTGACATGATATGGCCATCATCACTTTGCTCCTTTTGATCTCCATCTTCGGGGCTCCATGATCATCATCGTCACCGGCATGACACCATGATCTCCATCATCATGATCTCCATCATCATGTCTTCATGAAGTTGTCTCGCCAACTATTACTTCTACTACTACAGCTAACGGTTAGCAATAAAGTAAAGTAATTACATGGCGTTTTCAATGACACGCAGGTCATAAATAAATAAAGACAACTCCTATGGCTCCTGCCGGTTGTCATACTCATCGACATGCAAGTCGTGATTCCTATTACAAGAACATGATCAATCTCATACATCACATATATCATTCATCACATCCTATTGGCCATATCACATCACATAGCATACCCTGCAAAAACAAGTTAGACGTCCTCTAATTGTTGTTTGCATGTTTTACGTGGCTGCTATGTGTTTCTAGCAAGAACGTTTCTTACCTACGCAAAAACCACAACGTGATATGCCAATTGCTATTTACCCTTCATAAGGACCCTTTTCATCGAATCCGATCCGACTAAAGTGGGAGAGACAGACACCCGCTAGCCACCTTATGCAACTAGTGCATGTCAGTCGGTGGAACCAGTCTCACGTAAGAGTACGTGTAAGGTCGGTCCGGGCCGCTTCATCCCACAATGCCACCGAATCAAGATTGGACTAGTAACGGTAAGCATATTGAACAAAATCAACGCCCACAACTACTTTGTGTTCTACTCGTGCATAGAAACTACGCATAGACCTAGCTCATGATGCCACTGTTGGGGAACGTAGCATAAATTCAAAATTTTCCTACGTGTCACCAAGATCTATCTATGGAGTCATCTAGCAACGAGGGAGGAGTGGATCTACATACCCTTGTAGATCACGCGCGGAAGCGTTCAAGAGAACGGGGTTGATGGAGTCGTACTCGTCGTGATCCAAATCACCGATGATCCTAGCGCCGAACGGACGGCACCTCCGCGTTCAACACACGTACGGAGCAGCGACTTCTCCTCCTTCTTGATCCAGCAAGGGGGGAGGAGAGGTTGATGGAGATCCAGCAGCACGACGGCGTGGTGGTGGAAGTAGCGGGATTCCAACAGGGCTTCGCCAAGCGCTGCGGGAGGAGGGAGATGTGTCATGGGAGGGAGAGGGACGCGCCAGGGCTTAGGTGCGGCTGCCCTCCCTTTCCCCCACTATATATAGGGCCAAGGGAGAGGGGGGCGCAGCCTTGGCCCTTCCTCCAAGGAAGGGTGCGGCCAGGGAGGAGTCCCTCCTCCCCAAGGCACCTAGGAAGTGCCTTCCCCTTTTAGGACTCTTCTTTTCCCTTATCTCTTGGCGCATGGGCCTCTTGGGGCTGGTGCCCTTGGCCCATATAGGCCAAGGCGCACACCCCTACAGCCCATGTGGCCCCCCGGGGCAGGTGGACCCCCTTGGTGGACCCCCGGACCCCTTTCGGCACTCCCGGTACAATACCGATAATGCGCGAAACTTTTCCGGCGACCAAAACAAGACTTCCCATATATAAATCTTTACCTCCGGACCATTCCGGAACTCCTCGTGACGTCCGGGATCTCATCCGGGACTCCAAACAACTTTCGGGTTACCGCATACTAATATCTCTATAACCCTAGCATCACCGAACCTTAAGTGTGTAGACCCTACGGGTTCGGGAGACATGCAGACATGACCGAGATGACTCTCGGGTCAATAACCAACAGCGGGATCTGGATACCCATGTTGGCTCCCACATGTTCCACGATGATCTCATCGGATGAACCACGATGTCAAGGACTTAATCAATCCCGTATACAATTCCCTTTGTCTAGTGGTACGATACTTGCCCGAGATTCGATCGTCGGTATCCCGATACCTTTGTTCAATCTCATTACCGGCAAGTCTCTTTACTCGTTCCGTAACACATCATCCCGTGATCAACTCCTTGATCACATTGTGCACATTATGATGATGTCCTACCGAGTGGTCCCAGAGATACCTCTCCGTTTACATGGAGTGACAAATCCCAGTCTCGATTCGTGCCAACCCAACAGACACTTTCAGAGATACCTGTAGTGTACCTTTATAGCCACCCAGTTACGTTGTGATGTTTGGCACACCCAAAGCACTCCTACAGTATCCGGGAGTTGCACAATCTCATGGTCTAAGGAAATGATACTTGACATTAGAAAAGCTTTAGCATACGAACTACATGATCTTGTGCTAGGCTTAGGATTGGGTCTTTGTCCATCACATCATTCTCCTAATGATGTGATCCTGTTATCAATGACATCCAATGTCCATGGTCAGGAAACCGTAACCATCTATTGATCAACGAGCTAGTCAAGTAGAGGCTTACTAGGGACATGGTGTTGGCTATGTATCCACACATGTATCTGAGTTTCCTATCAATAAAATTCTAGCATGGATAATAAACGATTATCATGAACAAGGAGGGCATATTTCCAACACCTGGCCCGTGACTCTATGTATGTATAACCTTCCTCCTTGGATGTGCATGAAGCGGAAGTTCATTATGATGCCAGTTCTCATCCAAGGCCCTAAGCAACCCGGCAACAAAATTGATGTGTACCTAAGACCATTAGTTGAAGAACTTTTACAGCTGTGGAATGGAAACGGTGTACGTACGTGGGATGAGCACAGACAGGAGGAATTTAACCTTAAGGCGTTGCTATTCGTGACCATCAACGATTGGCCCGCTCTCAGTAACCTTTCAGGACAGACAAACAAAGGATACCACGCATGCATGCACTGTTTAGATGACACTGAAAGTATATACCTGGACAAATGCAGGAAGAATGTGTACCCGGGCCATCGTTGATTTCTTCCGACCAACCATCAATGTCGAAAGAAAGGCAAGCATTTCAAAGGCGAGGCAGATCACCGGGAGAAGCCCGCCATGCGTACCGGTGATCACGTACTTGCTATGGTCAATGATTTACACTACGTAATCTTTGGAAAGGGTCCCGGTGGACTAGCTGTTCTGAATGACGCTGAGGGACACGCACCCATGTGGAAGAAGAAATCTATATTTTGGGACCTACCATACTGGAAAGACCTAGAGGTCCGCTCTTCAATCGACGTGATGCACGTGACGAAGAACCTTTGCGTGAACCTGCTAGGCTTCTTGGGCGTGTATGGGAAGACAAAAGATACACCTGAGGCACGGGAGGACCTACAACGTTTGCACGAAAAAGACGGCATGCCTCCGAAGCAGTATAAAGGTCCTGCCAGCTACGCTCGTACGAAAGAAGAGAAAGAAATCTTCTTTGAATGCCTGCTCAGTATGAAGGTCACGACTGACTTCTCGTTGAATATAAAGGGAATAATAAATATGCCAGAGAAAAAGTTTCAGAACCTAAAGTCTCATGACTACCATGTGATTATGACGCGACTACTTCCGGTTGCATTGAGGGGGCTTCTACCAGAAAACGTCTGATTAGCCATTGTGAAGCTATTTGCATTCCTCAATGCAATCTCTTAGAAGGTGATCGATCTAGAAATCGTACCAAGGCTAAGGATTGATGTGGCGCAATGTCTTGTCAGTTTCGAGCTGGTGTTCCCACCATCCTTCTTCAATATCATGACGCACGTCCTAGTTCATCTAGTCAACGAGATTGTCATCCTAGGGCCCGTATTTCTACACAATATGTTCCCCTTTGAGAGGTTCATGGGAGTACTAAAGAAATATGTCTGTAACCGCGCTAGGCCAGAAGGAAGCATCTCCATGGGCCATCAAACAGAGGATGTTATCGGGTTTTGTGTTGACTTCATTCCTGGCCTTAAGAAGATAGGTCTCCCTAAATCGCGGTATGAGGGGAGACTGACTGGAAAAGGCACTCTTGGAAGTGACTCAATAATATGCAGGGACGGATATTCTTGGTCTCAAGCACACTACACAGTTCTACAGAACTCTACCTTGGTGACCCCGTATGTCGATGAACACAAGAACAGTCTGCGCTCCAAACACCCGGAGCAGTGCGACGACTGGATTACATGTGAACACATCAGGACTTTCAGCAGTTGGTTGGAAACACGTCTCAGAGGTGACAACACTGTTTGTGATGAGTTGTACTTGTTGTCCAGGGGACCATCTTTGACTGTATTGACTTACAAAGGATACGAGATAAATGGGAATACATTTTACACGATCGCCCAAGATCAAAAGAGCACCAACCAAAACAGCGGTGTCCGCTTTGATGCAGCAACCGAGAGCGGAAAGGACACATATTATGGTTACATAGTGGACATATGGGAACTTGACTACGGACCTGATTTTAAGGTCCCTTTGTTTAAGTGCAAATGGGTCAATCTGTCAGGCGGCGGGGTACAGGTAGACCCACAGTACGGAATGACAACAGTGGATCTGAAAAATCTTGGGTACACTGACGAACCGTTCGTCCTAGCCAATGATGTAGCACAGGTTATCTATGTGAAGGACATGTCTACCAAACCGAGAAAAAGAAAGATAAGGAAGCGAATACATCATACGATGAGCCAAAGCGCCACATAGTTCTTTCAGGAAAAAGGGACATCCTGGGAGTGGACGGCAAGACAGACATGTCTGAAGATTATGAAAAGTTTCATGAAATTCCTCCCTTCAATGTCAAGGCTGACCCAAGCATCCTGATAAACAATCAAGATTATCCATGGTTACGGCGCAATAAGCAAATGACACAAGCGAAGAAAGAGTGAAGACTGTCCCCCGCAACTATTATGATGATACCATGCCAACTTTGTAACACATGAACATGCTACCATTGTCCGTTTTGTACATGCACATGCTATGTGGGTGAAATTATGATACCATGCCAACTTTCAACTTTTTCAGAGTTCATTTGAAATGCTTTCATGTCTTATGGTTCGGCCCTCGTAATACCATGACCATTAGTCCCTGGCCCATGCCAACTTTCAACTTTCAACTTTCTAAAACTAATGGCACTAACAGAAAGTTTATAATTTTGCTCCTCGCCCCTGGCCCATGACCATTAGTCCCGGTTTGTGCCACAAACCGGGACTAACGGGTTGGTCCTCGTTGCGGGCAGAGTTTAGTCCCACCTCGCCAATCGAAGGGGGCTCACACCGGTTTATAAGTCCTTCCCTCTCTCTCTTGTTGAGCTCCTCTCAAAGTGAAAATAGATGCCCTAATAGAGAAAAGTTTAACCTAAATTCATAGAAATTTACTAGGAATTTAGGTTGAATTTTCTCTATAAGCGCATCTATTCTCATTTTTTAGTAAGTTAATCACAAACTTGTGATTCAAACAATTTTCAAAGAATTCAAATTTTAACTATTCAAATTTGAAAACTAATGGCACTAACAGAAAGTTTATAATTTTTCTAAAACTAATGGCACTAACAGAAAGTTTATAACTTTGCTAACCTAAAATCAAACAGAATTAAAAATTAAAGCAAAAAACAAAAGAAAATAAATAATGCAAAAAACAAATCAAAAAAACAGGAAAAAACTATTTTTATAGTAAAGTTAATCACGAAATAAAATAAATAAAGCAACAAAGAAAACAAAAAAACTAAAAAAGTGTTTTCAAATTTGAAAACTAATGGCACTAACGGAAAGTTTATAATTTTTCTAAAACTAAAAGCAAAAGGAATAAAAAAATAAGCAAAAAAACAAAAGAAAATAAATAATGCAGAAAACAAAACAAAAAAAACTAGAAAAAACAGCAACAATAAGTATTTTGTTGTAAGTAGAAACAAAATAAAATAAATAAAGCAACAAAGAAAACAAAAAAAGTGTTTTCATATTTGAAAACTAATGGCATTAACAAAAAGTTTATAATTTTTCTAAAATTAAAAGCATAAAGAATTAAAAAATAAAGAAAAAAACAAGAGAAAATAAATAAAGCAACAAAAAACAAAAAAATGCCACCTACTGGGCCCCCACGGCCTGAATACGACTAGAAACCCATCCAAGGGCCAGGATTCAGGCCCGCAGGAGGCCCAGTAGGCCCACAGGCATAGCAGTGACAATTAGGCCCGTAAGCCTGCAATGGAGAGGAGCTCGAGAGGGGTGCGGCAGTGATGCTTATAAACCACTGCCCACCCCTCTCAACTAGCGAGGTGGGACTAAACTTTCGACGCAGCAGCCGCACAAGGCCTTTGGTCCCGGTTGGTGGCACCAACCGGGACTAAAGGGGGCATTGGTCACGGTTCGTGGCACAAACCATGACCAATGCCCCCCTTTAGTCCCGGTTGGTGCCACCAATCGAGACCAAAGGCCGCCGCTTCCCGCCCTTTGGGCTGCTGAAAAGAGGCCTTTGGTCTCGGTTGGTGGCACCAACCGGGACTAAAGGGGGGCATTGGTCACGGTTTGTGCCACGAACCGTGACCAATGCTCCGTCTATATAAGCCACACTTGTGAAAATTTTGGTTCAGTTTCTTCGATCCCGCCCCGACGACGCCGCCAGGCTGTCCGTGCTCGTCGTCGCCGCCCCGAGGTCGCCGTCACCGTCACCGCCCGCTCCTCGTCGCCGCCGCCGCCCGCTCCTCGAGCCCGCGCCGCCCCCAAGCCCGCGCCACCCTCGAGCCCGCGTCGCCCCGGAGCTCGCCGTCGTCCCCGAGCCCTCCTCCCCGAGCTCATGCCGCCCGTCGAGCTCGCCATCGTCCCCAAGCCCGCGCCGCCCCCGATCTTGCCGTCGTCCCCGAGCCCGTGCCGCCCTCGCTGCCCTCCTCTCCGAGCCATCCGTCGCCCTCGCCGCCGCCCTCCCCGACGCCCTTGCCGCCCCCGCCGTCGCCCTCGCCGGTCAACTTTGTTGCTATGAGCCGCCGCCACCTGTTTATCATTTTTTTTCATTTTTTTGTTCGTATATATAATGTATATACGTATGTGGCTATATGTATGTATAGATGTTCATATATGTGTATTATTTTTTTTGTTCAGAGCATTTTTTGTTCATATATGTATTTTTTGTTTATGTGTATTATTTTTTTTGTTCATAGCATTTTTTTGTTCATATTTTTTTCATAGCATTATTTCCATGTATATATGTATGTGGCTATGTATGTATAGATGGATAGCATTTTTTTCCATGTATGCATGTCATTGTCGATATACCCCCTCCCTGTTAACTTCGACAGGAGGGGGGGTCGATATAACCCTCCCCGATAACTTCGACATGAGGGGGGGGTCGAGAACTAGTTTAGGGGGTCGAGGGTTGAGAACTAGTTTAGGGGGTCGATGGTTGAGAACTAGTTTAGGGGGTCGAGGGAAGAAGGGGAGGAAGAGGGAGAGAAGAGGGAGAAGAAGAGGAGAGGAAGAAGAGGAAGTCTTCTCCTCTATTCTTTCTTCTCTTCTTTTTTCTTCTTCTTCCTATATGTATTAGTTTTTTTATTTAGGTTGTTAATTAGTAGATATTAATTTTGTTCATATATGTATGGATGCATGTGATATGTATGTATGTATGTATGTATGTATGTATCGGGTACGTCGTTGTCGATATACCCCCTACCCGATAACTTCGACATGAGGGGGTCGAGAGGGGGTCTAGGGTCGCCGAGGGGTCGAGGGTCGTCGAACTTGAGAGGAAGAAGAGGATAAAAAAAGAAGAGGAAGAAGAAAAAAAAGAGGAGAAGAAAGAATAGAGGAGTTCTTCTCCTCTATTCTTTCTTCTCCTCTTTTTTTCTTCTTCTTCCTATTTATTTTATCGGGAACGAGGGTCGTCGAGGGTCGCCGAACGGTAGAGGAAACCCTGAATAGAAAGTATCGTCAGTGTGAGATACATGTGGCCGTTAGTGTCGGACACTACATCCACGTCCCACAAGTGACGTGGGCGTCGAAGCCCGCGCCACTTGTGGGACGTGGATGTAGTGTCCGACACCGACGGCCACATGTATCTCACACCGACGATACTTTCTATTTAGGGTTTCTCCTCTACCGCTCGGCGACTCTGACCCTCGACGACCCTCGTTTCCGATAAAATAAAGAGGAAGAAGAAGAAAAAAAAGAGAAGAAGAGAAGAAGAAGAAAAAAAAGAGGAGAATAGTCGCCGAGCGGTAGAGGAGAAACCCTAAATAGAAAGTATCGTCGGTGTGAGATACATGTGGCCGTAGGTGTCGGACACTACATCCACGTCCCACAAGTGGCGCGGGCTTCGATGCCCACATCACTTGTGGGACGTGGATGTAGTGTCCGACACCGACGGCCACATGTATCTCACACCCACGATACTTGCTATTTAGGGTTTCCTCTACCGTTCGGCGACCCTCGACGACCCTCATTCCCGATAAAAAAAGAGAAAGAAGAAGAAAAAAGGAGGAGAAGAAAGAATAGAGGAGTAGAACTCCAAACCCTAGAGAAGCAGCGTCGAGGCCACCCCAAACCCTAGAGAAGCAGCGTCGAGGCCACTAATTAATATTAGTTCTACGTTTGCCACTAATATATCCATCTGTCATGTTTGAATAATAATTGCCATGTTGTCAATATTTGTAGAAACTATGGACACCGCCCGAGACGAAGTACAAGAAGAGTTGTTGGGGGACATAATCACACCAGGAAGTGATGCCGTCTGCTCGTTGTTTCTCAACGACACCGATGGTCTGGAAGCAGCTGGCTATGATTATGATGGCTCCGGTGACCTAATGTCGGTGCAAGAAGGAGACCGTGAGGACGGCTCCGGTGACCCAATGCCGGTGCAAGAAGGAGACCGTGATGACGTCTCTGGTGACCGAACCGAGTCCGGCCAGGTATATATATTAGTTAAGCTTCTGCTGACTAGCTAATTGATGCATTCATTGTTTTGGTATGTACACATATTAATTAAGTCTTTGTTCTTTTATCTAGCCCTCCGGATCGAGCACAACTTCGGTAAAGAGACGAGGCCCGAAGAAAAAGTTAAGCTCGGATGAAAAGTTTGAGATCATAGCAATCGCGCCCGACGGCCAACCGATTGAACCCCTCCGGACAAAGAGCGCATTTGTTGCTCAGTGCGGGGTTTTGGTTAGGGACAAGATCCCGATCAGCATCCAGCAATGGTTAAAGCCGGCTACAGAAGACCCTGAGGTGTCTTATGTCAATGATATGCAGAAAAATGATCTTTGGACTGAGCTGAAGTCAAATTTCACCCTACCGCCAGAGGATGATCCAGAGAAGCCAGTTAAAGAGCAATTAATCAAGTCTTTTGCTCTTAAGAGGATGGCAGAACTATTCAGGAGGTGGAAGAAAGAGCTGAATAAGTTTGTCGAAAATAATGAGACACCAGAATTCAAGGGCAGATATGAGAAGATCAGAGATCACTGGCCCGCATTTGTGGCCCACAAGACATCGGAAAAGAGTAAGAAGATGTCGGCGACAAACAAGCAAAATGCTGCGAAGAAGAAGCATCACCATCGCACGGGGTCAGGTGGCTACCTCGTAGCCCGGCCTAAGTGGGCCAAGACTGAGAATGATCTGGTTGATAAAGGGATCGAACCAGAGACAATTAACTGGCCAGACCGTTGCCGGACTTGGTTCTTCGGGGCTGGCGGAACCTTGGACCCTGTAACAGGGAAGTGCATTTGGACGAACGATCAAATGGACATACCAGTCAGGAAGCTTCAGCAGTATATCGAAGCAGCGCAGCAAGGGACGTTCTTTCCAGACAGAGAGAACGACGAGCTCACAATGGCCCTCGGGAATCCTGAGCACCCTGGACGGACACGAGGCACGCCAGGCTCCATTCCGTGGAAGGTTGGGTTTCCGGACGCAGGCGGTTACAAATCCCATGAGAGGAGGAAAAAAGTGCAGCAGACCCAAATGCAGGCGCTGCAAGCAAGGGTACAAGCGATAGAGGAACGAGAAGCAAATCGCAGCAAACGTACTGCCGAAGCTTCCCCCGAAGCTACCCCGCCATCTCAGCGGAGAAGCAGCGTGGCTTCCACCGAGCTGCTTCAGCCGGAGCATGCCTTGACGGCTCCTGCCAGCTATCCCGTGGATGCTATCACGGAGTCTCAAAATTGCCACCTTATGACGCAATGGATGAATTTGAAGGTCAAGGCGGCTGTTGCCTCTGTTTATCCTACTGAACCCGGCGCAACTTTTCACTGCCGGCCGATTCCAGAAGGATATGCTAGGGTGATGGTGGATGAAATAACGGAGAGATTTGAGGACCTCCAGCTTGACCACCCTACCGGTGAAGGGGAGACTAGGTTGGGGTCTGCTTTGAAGACTCCATGCCTATGGCGGAAGGAGCTCATCAACCTTCCGAACTGGACGCCTCCGCCTCCTCCTCCTCCTCCGGCAAGTCAGGGCACTCCGCCTCCTCCACCGCCTCCTTCTCCGGTGAGTCAGGGCACTCCGCCTCCTCCACCGCCTCCTCCTCCGGCGAGTGACGATCAGGGCACTTGACCGGCTCCTTCTCCAGCGCGTGGCGGCACTCCGCCTCCTTCTCCTCCTGTGCCGATGCACCCGAGCAGCCAGCCTCCTCCTTCTCCGCCTCTTCACCAAGGGCGGAAGAGACCTGCCGCCGCTCCGGCTGCTCCAGCGCGTCATAGTCCTTCTCCTCCGCCTCGTAAGCAAGTAAAGAAGACAACCGCTCCGTCTGCTCTGCCGGCGTCTAGCAGTACAACCAGAGGCGGGAGGAAATACAGATTTGGTCCTTCTATGAAGACTCCAGAGAAGTTACCATACGAGAGGACCCCGGAGGAGAACGCCGAGCTCGCACGAGAAGAAGTGAGGAACTACTTTGAAGGGGTGAAAGCAAAGAAACATCCACCTCCGAAGGAGAAGGTAGATCCGGTGAAAGCGAAGCACACTCTGGCTGCCCTGACAAAACCACCCAAGTCTCCGCCGAAAGGAAACTATGAGCGCATTATTGGAAAGGAATTTGCCGAAGCGGAGCGTTCGGGAAGTACTGTCAGTGATCAAAGGTTGAAAGAACGACGAGCTGGGAAACAAATTGCCCAGCTCGGCGAACAAGTGAAGCAATCATGCCCCCCGCTCAAGGTGCCTAGCGACAACGTCGCTAATGATCCGAGGATGGTGCCCGGTTATAGCAATCTTAGCGATTACCTGCCCGGTGATGTACATTATGATTTCATGGAGGTGCAGATACAAAGATACGAGTACGGGAAGCCTCTCGTCAAAGATGAAAAATCTCTATCAACGATGATGCGAAAATTGCATGATTGGTACTTAAAAAATCTGCAGAGACTCTGGGGGGAGGAGTACTTTGTATGTGAAACTTAAAAAGGAGCATGACCTCGTTGGAATTGAACTGTTGCCTGTTCCATTCGAGGAGTTCTTTCAGTTTTTCAATCAATTGGCCCTCGATAAAATAACAGTCGCCTACTACTGTCTGTAAGTAGTACTACTTCTGTCATTAAGTCTCTCTATATAGCTCAGCTCTTTCATTGCATGTATTTATAATCATCCTCAATATATTATGCAGATTGAAGATCGCTGAATTGAAGAAAAGACAAGTCGGTGATATTGGGTTCATTAACACATATCTCATAGATGCAACTCAGGTTAAATTTTATGCCGCAGATACCGAGGCCAACTTGCTACGATCGTTGGTAATAAATGAAAACAAATATATAATATTCTTTCCTTACAACTTCATGTGAGCGTTACTGTCTTGTGCGTATTCGGTTTCCCTTATATATTAGTCAAGGTTATACTAATGTAATTGATGAGTTATGCATGCGTGTGCAGTTACCATTATATTCTCCTAGAGATTAAGCTTGAGCAGGGACTAGTAACCGTCTTAGACTCAAAACGAAAAGATCCCCAGGACTATGCAGACATGACTCAAATGCTCGAGAAGTAAGTTAAATCGATCATTATCCACCATATCAGTAACTTTGTTCATTTCCTGATATATCAAGTAATTGTTTTCTTTGTCCGGCAGGGTTTGGAGAAAATTCACCAGAAAAGCTCCGGGACTGCCGAAGGAGCTGCAATTTAGACACCCGAAAGTAAGTACTATAGTAGCATGTTCCGCGCATCTACTAGTGATTCAAGCGCTAGTTTCATCAATACCATTTGGCATTCTTGCTTATCAATTTGATTGACCTCTATTTCTTGTAAAGTGGTTGTGGCAGGAACAAGGGAATGATTTCTGTGGATACTACGTTTGCGAGTCCATCCGCCACACGACCTGTGAGCGGGGCTACACTGACGAACAATATGAAGTACGTAAATAACAACATTCACAATTTTATTTTATTACCATCATTTGTGTTGACCCCCTTCTTCAAACTAGATGTTTCGGAAGCGGGATGAACTCCTAGCACCAGCTCGCATGCGAGCAATTCAAGAGGAATTGGCGGCATTCTTTCTTGACCACGTGATCGCTGAAGACGGAGAATACTATGTGGACCATGAGTCCGTATGATTATATTTGTAAGAGATAATTATTGTATATATGTAGCCGGTAGTGTCGGATAGATATACGAGAACTTGTTGTTCGACCAATCTCTCGAAGAAGGAGAGGTGGTCGATATCACTTCTCTCTATATGCATATATGTTCATGACGATCTTCTGTTTTCTTCGTTTGCTTACTAGCTAGCTAGCGTGTCTAGTCCTCTCTATACGTATGTATAGTACGTAGCGTCGATCAAGCACGGACATAAGAGAGGACACTTCTCTCTATTAATTATAACTAGCTAACACAATATATGAAACACCTAAATTAACCCCCCAAAACCCCCAACCCCTCCTTCAAAAAAAAACCCAGCCACAGAAATGCTGACGCGTGGATGCCTATTGGTCCCGGTTAGTGCCACCAACCGGGACCAAAGGGTCTCCTGCCTGAGCTCCGCGCACAGGCCACGTGGAGGCGCATCAGTCCCGGTTCGAAATTGAACCGGGACTAAAGGGACAGAGCATTAGTACCGACCCTTTAGTTCCGGTTCAGGAACCGGGACAAAAGGCCCTTACGAACCGGAACAACAGGCCCTTTTTCTACCAGTGGAAGCAAGTCAACCTGTGGGGCGTTCATCAAAAGAGTGAACCTAGAAAGATCCGAGCATCCGAGAAACGACTCATTCACTATCCGATGCAATATCGCCGTCGTCAAAGAACCCCATGTCAAGGACACCACACCTTTTGTCTCGGTGCCCCCGAGCTGTATTATTCAGCACATGGGCGACCTCCTCAGTCCGAGAATGGCGCTGACGTAGTGTTCGAGCTCGATGGTGAGACCATCCCTGCACACCGATGCTTGCTCGCGGCCCACTCACCGGTCTTCGCAGCCGAGCTCCTCGGACCAATGAAGGAGGGCAATGTTGTCACCAGCGGTGTGGTGCACGTAGGAGGCATAGAGGCTGAGGCGTTCAAGGCGTTGCTCTATTTCACGTACACCGATTCCTTGCCAAGGATGATTAAGGAAGATGAAAGCGTGACGTGTCAGCATCTTCTCGTCGCGGCGGACAGGTATAACATGGAGCGGCTCAAGCTAATCTGCGAGGAGAAGTTGTGTGAGTTCATCGACATCAGTACGGTGCCGACCATCCTGGCACTGGGTGAGCAGCACCGCTGTAAGGGGCTAAAGAAGAGTTGCTTCGATTTTCTCGCGACTTCGGCAAATCTAAGTGCCGTCATGGACACGGAGGATTTCGAACATCTGACAATGAGTTGTCCTTCTATTATGCGCGAGCTCATGGCCTATATCCTTGCCGCGCATCAGCCGAGTGATGAACCAATCAGTCAGGTGATGCCATAACCACAGTAGTGGGACTAGTCATTCCATATAAACAAGTGTTACAAATATTTTCTAATCGACTTGGTTAATGTGAGAATTTTTTCTTAAAGTTGGTTCCTATAATGGATACGTTAACTAGCCGCATATACACATATTTTCTAACATCATTGTGTGGTGCGCGCGTCACAGATGACAAAAGCCAGGCGTTTGACTTCACAAATAAGTTTTCTTAAAAATGGAAAAAGTTCACGGATAAGTATGGTGCACGTAAATCTTGAAAAAAGGTATTTAGCGAACAACCGTTTTCTAGGACAGTTCCAAACACATCAGGTGACGTTGGATCACGTGAACCAATCTAGGGTTAGATGATTAGAGGGACTGTGGTATCCCCAACTCATCAGGGTTCAAATCCTGATGCTCGTATTTATTTCTGAATTTATTTTAAAATTTCCGGTGATGCGCATTCAATGGGAGGAGATGTTCCCGTCAGACGAGGCGCCTACGATGATTTCGTAAATCTTAAGATGATATGCCGGCTCAGTCTTTCGAAGGTGCTCATACAAATAAGGTGTGCGTGTCTGCGTTCATAGCGATGAGTGTATGCGCGTGCATATAAACGTTTGTGTCTTTACTGATGTTACAAAAATGACGTTGGATCACAATCGTGCAGTAGTCCTTAGACATGCCCATGGTCCATCATCGACAGCGTGCCGGTTTTTCTTTGTGTGCAGAAACTATGCATGCATGCATCTTGTGTGGTCCCTAATCAGTTTTTTTTCTTCTGCAAAATTCCGGCGATCCATTTCGTCTGCCACTGTTCGTTTGGGATGTTACGGACATTTGTGATGGCCCAATACGCCGACCCATTCTTAAATAGCGTTCGCTTCGCGTCCGCGTGGACCAATTTCCAGTCCAAAGGGTCTGTAATGCGTCGGCGCGGACGCGAAGCGAACGCCTCGCGCGGACACGGTGTCCGCTGTGTCCCCATCTGGCGGCTGCCCAATTACCACGTCAACTTTCTTAATGACGACCGCCTACCGTGGGCCCATGGGTCAGCGATGGCGGTCGGCCTTTTTTAATCCAAGCGTGCGGTGGGGGGCGGGCGGGGGGGTCCTCATCCGCTTCCAGACGCCCCGTCCCCATCTCGCCACCCCTGTGCTCCCCAGCCGGCGACCAACCCTAGCCACCGCAAATGGGCTTCTTCTCAGGCAAAGGAAAGGGCAAGGGCCCTGCCACTATTAGGGAAATCCTAGTAGTAGCGCAGGTTTTGAGGCTATCAGTAGCGTGGGTGGCCTCGCTACTACTACGGCGCTACAGCTAACTGTTAGTACTAGCGCAATCTGTACCCGCACTACTACTATTGACTATATCAGCAGCGTTTTTCGGTAACGCGCTATTATTAGTTAGCTGTAGCGCTTTTCTATCCCCGCGCTACTGTTGTATCTTTCATCATTTTTCCCCTGCTTCCTACCCCGTTTCAGTTTCAGTAAACTACAATTTCCAGATACTAGGTACTACTAGATATCGATTTCATAAAGCATTATAAGTACTAGGTAGTACTAGATAACAATTTCATATATAGTCAACATGCATCCTCAAGCAGTATTAGGTAGTCTTACAGCCACACATACATAACAGTTCTACTAGCTATATATAGTCATACAGCCACACACACAAATGTAGTTCTAGATGATATCGACGACGATCATCATCCTCAAGCCGAGGCGGTGGGTGTTCCTGATAGTAATTAGGATGGTCTATCCAACACGAAGATTTTTGCCAATGAGGAAGCTCTTCCACCCAATCGAGCTTAATTAAGTGTATGCGACCGTCCGTATCCATGCAATAAGTACAGGTAGTGACGGAGCCCCTTGCGGGAAGGCGTAGTCTAGCTGAGCCTTCTTCATCAGGCTCGATACCACAACTCACAGATAGGCTCTTTGGCAATTTCTGAATAAGAAAAATATATCAATTAATAAATAGCCTCACACATACTCTTGCAAATATATTTCTATTAAGTATAGATTTCTATACTACTAAAAGACACAGTTCTACTCATTTGTACTAAGCATGAATTCTACTAATAAGTATATATGGATTATCTACACTATTGATAGTTTCTTGGATTCTACACTAATAAGCATATGATCGGACTCTACACTAAAGCATATCATCGACTAGATTCCACACAACATATCATTGGACTCTACACTAAGCATATCATCGGATCATTTGCATTTGTAAGTATAACAATAAAGCATATATATATCATCAAATTACTACAGTTAGTATAACATACCATATCATGCCGATCGACCATGGTACTTGTCAGGCGGGTCACGAATGGCACCCCGATAGAGTCATCATGTGGCAAAATTATGTCTCATAGGTTGCACACCTCCTCCTCGCTTAGCCTCATTTTTTGAGCTACGATGGCTTCATGAAGTGGGTCCTCATCATCTTCATCGAGTGGGTCCTCATCATCTTCCACCAGGTTGATATAAATAACAGCCAACTCGGGTTTTTCTGCTCTGAAGGAGAAGCTGATCAACTCACCACCAGTAAGACGCATGCGGGCGAGGAAACGGGCCCATCCATCTTCTCCAATCCGCGACATATTGCATCCTTTCTCGACCTCCATAGTGTAAGGCCCCCCAGGAGCCTCAAAGGTCACAGTGTCTCCTGTCAGCTTGTTGAATTTCAACCTCACATTGCATGGGACGATCTGTGTACAAAAAGCAAAATGACACAATGCATTAATGCCAACACTAAAAACAAAATAGTTGTTACATTTCATATAATTTCTTACCGCTACATGACGAAAACTCGGCTAGAAGTAGACGTCGAACAGCTTACCAATTGCAAGGCTGCTGGCGCACCTTGACTTGCACAGTCCACATGGTGGTGGTGGTGGTCGCGCCATTTTCCTAAAGCAATATGAGCAAAGAAAACAATAACTTGGCATGGGATGATCATCAAGCTCAACATGCAAACCAACATAGCAAACTAGCATCGACTATTCTAACCCTAGAAACTATCCTATATCAAAGTGTTATATATGACCGGAGGCTTATATCAACTAAAAACTATCAACTATCATATATATATATATATGTTGCATATCAACTAGCCTACTAAATCAATAAATCAACTAGCCTACTAAATCAACTAAATCAACTAAATCAAAATGTTCGAAATCAATTAAATCAACTAGCCTACTAAATCAAGTAAATCAAAATGTTGCATATGAACTAGCCTACTAAATCAAGATGTAGCAAGGAGAAGGGGTTGTGGATGGAGGAGGGAGGAGGGAAAAGGAGGGGCGACTAGAAGAGGGAGGAGGAAGGAGGACAGAGGAGGAAGGCGGAGCGAGGAGGGGCGGGGAGGAGGTCGGCCGGCGAAGGATTACCAAGTCCAGGGAGGAGGAGGAGGTGACGGCGGCGCAGAGGGAGAAGGGGTAGGCGACGGCGGCCGACGGGGGCGAGGGCAGCCGACGGGGGAGGACCAACACGAGGGAATTGACGGGGGGGGGGAGATCGCGTGAGTGTGGGTGGAGAGAGGAGAGTGAGGGGCGGCCGGTTGGGGAAGATAGAATGGCTTAGTTGTAGCGCTCTATAGAGAAACACGCTACTGCTAAAAGACCTACCAGTAGCGCCTTACAGCCAAAACGCGTTACTGCTATGTGTAAATATGTAAAAATATACATCAAAAATACATTGATCATTAATGATCTTTTTGTGTACAATCCGAATTGTCAATATGAGTCCTCACCGGTTTAGAAACCGGAGAAGACTCATATTGCGGCCACAAATTCTACACATAGAGTTCAATGAAGACCAACTGGTTGTGATAGTTTGAGAAGTAACATATTTAAGGTGGTAAAAGCCCTGTTCGCGGAGCGAGGTGGGACTAAATTTTATAGTAAACTTAGCAGTAGCGGTTATAGTGAGGATGCGCTACTGCTACGATCTGTAGCAGTAGCGCTCTTTGTATTAGGGTGTTGCTGCTATAAATAGCTTCGCGGCACGGTCGTGGCAATTATAACAGTAGGGCGGCTTATCGTAGGCGCGCTACTGCTACATCTATGTCAGCAGCGTGTTTTGCTGGCATGCGCTACTGGTACGTAGCAGCAATGCCTTGTTTTAAAGCGTGTTGCTGGTAAGATTCTATGTATAGGCTTTTCCCTAGTAGTGCCCCGTCCTCCCCTCGCGCTACCCCCCTCCCCCGTCGTCTTCCCGTCGGCCAAGGCAGCGGATCACCGTCCCAGTGCACCAGCCGAAGTGGCACTAGGAGCACCTCGTGCCTCTCCCTTACCCCGACGTCATGCTGCCGCATGACTGGCACTTGGATCCAGATGTGGGTCCATCCCACATCTCTCCATTTGGCCGACCCTATATATTGGAGGCGTCGGCCAACCCTAGCTACCACAAAGAATAGATCACATTTGTTATGCCTCCATGCGCACTGCCCCAACGTCGTTCCAATCGCTGTTGCCGCTGTCGGTGATCCCATCCGGTGCACGACTGTACGGGAAAGGGACGATTAGATTTTTGGGAAGCGTCTCCTACGCGACTGTTCATCTTCGTTTGTCTACGCCTACTATATCGTCTACGTCTGCACCAGTCAACCTACACCTAGAAGGTGTTGGAAAGATTTGGAATAGACATGCATATCCTTCTAAGACCCAAATGATCGAGAGATCTTTACAGCCAAACAAGGAATCGTTCAGCCTAAGGAATAGGGGCGGGAAATTTTGGGACCAGAGTATCCTTACCTGAGTGCAAATTGTACACGGTCGAACATTGTGTTCGCAGTCAATTTCCTTGCTAGATACAGTTCTGAGCCTACCAATAGCCATTGAAAGGGCATGAAGGACATCTTCTGTTACCTGCAAGGGACCAAAGATCTTGACCTGTTTTATAGAAGGACTCAAGTCTTATCTCTTATAGGCTATGCTGGTGTTGGGTACCTGTCGGACCCACATACTTATAAGTCACAGACTAGATATGTTTTCCTTTTTGGTGGAATTACGTTTTTCTGGAAATCATCCAAGCAAAGTCTTGTATCAACTCTCGCGAACCACTTACAAATCATGGCACTATTCGAGGCATCAAAAGAGTGTGCATCGCTTCGGTGGGTGGTTGGCCATATTCAGCAGACATGTCGGCTGAATATTGTACAAACCCCTAACATTATCTATGAAGATAAGTATAGATTAGTTTAGGGAGCATAGATAAGATTAGATCATAGTTTAGAAAACTGGACCGGACCAGCGGTCCGACTAGAAAAAAAGGAACCGGCGATCCCAGTGAGTTTAAAAGCAAATCAGACCGTTCAAGCAATCAAACCGGAAAAAACCGGTTGAACCGGGTGGTTAAAAAAATAGGCGGTTCGATGTCGTTTTCAGAAAAGCCCCTTAATCAACTCATTTTCGTGTGAACAAGGTGAGGGTTTCGGCCAAATTGGGACTCTCGATTTTGTCCACGGACAAACCCTATCGGGTGTCGCCACCACCGTTGCTTGGCGCCGCGACGCACATCAACGTCACCTCTGCCTCGCGGCTCCATGTGGCAGCAGTGGGCCACCAGCTCACGACGCCACTCACGGTCCCGCCGCCTTGCGCCACCTCTGTTGATAGCTGGGGAGAAGGGTTGTTGTCGCCTGGTCGAACTTGTCCGTCCAACTCCAACCTCCCTCTGTTGCATTTAAAATCGACCAGGTCTCCCTCCGGTCCAGAGTCTAGTCCAGGAGCAGCCGAGCAGGAGCTCCAGGGCTCCACCTTTGGTACCACTTGATTTTGATGTTGCTTGTTGCTACTACTTGATGTCGTTTAATTACCTTGGTTAATGCTACTACATTACTATGTTTGAGTAAGAGATTATCATGTATATGAATTAGATATTAACAGGTAGTCGTTGGTTACTCTCCAGATGTGATTACACATTTTTTTATCTATTTATTGAAAACCGATAAAAAACTGAACCAACAGCGTCATTGGTTCGGTTTTTAAACTATGGATTAGATACACCACTCAACTAAGGAAGATTTCCGCATCGATAAGCTTTATCAACATCACTACATACATCACTGAACTGACGGAGAAAAAGAATGAATGGCCATCTGGACTTTTACCCCACAAATCTACTCCCTCCGTTTCCTTTCAGTCTACACATAAAATTTAGTCAAAGTCAAACTTTGTAAAGTTTGACTAACTTATTAAAAAATATCAACATTTCGTACTATGAAATTAATATTATCAGATGCACCATGAAAGGTATTTTTCTTTTGCGAGAACACTATGAAATGTATTTTCATACCATATAGTTTTAGTATTGTAGATGTTCATATATTTTGAAATAAATTTGGTCAAACTTTGTGTAGTTTGGCGCCAAACAAATTTTATACATGAAGTAAAAAGAAACGGACGGAGTATCTCTACTTCCTAGAGTACGCTTGGCACAATGGCACATTGTTAACCACAAAGGGGATTATTAAAACAAGGAACAGGGAAAAGGAGTAGTTCCCGTTCCCGTTTGCACTTGGGAAAATCATCATCTCATCGGAGAAAAAAAGAGACTCCGTTTTTACTGGTGATCAAGAATCCGTGTTTACTTGTGATCGTCTCGTCTCTTTGTTTCTTTCTTTTCCCCTACAGCCCTGCTCCAAGCCCGAGACGGACCCGGCTTCCTCCTCAACATAGCCCGGCTTCCTCCTCAACATAGCCACCAAAGCAACACAACCACAACCACAACCGGCGACATCGTCTTCTTCTCTTCACGTAGACAACAAGTTTTCAATCTCAGCTTTTCGAGCTTGATGGAGAACAAGGGGGCGGCGGCCGTGCCGGATAAGGAGGCGCAGGCGGTGGCGTCGACGTGCTTCAAGTGGACGGTGGGGGAGGGTGCATCGTTCATGGAGCGGGCCAAGGACCAGTACAAGCAGTTCACGGAGGCGCAGGCGAGCGAGCACTGGGAGTGCATCAAGAACAAGGTCAGCTCCATGTTCGCCGACTTGGGCGGAGGCGCCAAGGACCATGGCTCAACGACCAACACAACGACGTCCGTCCAGTCGCAGTAGATCGTCGTCGTCGTCTAGATGGCCTATATATATAGCGTTACTACTACTCTATGAGGATCATTAGTTGGTTGGGTCTTTTTACTGCTGGATTAAACTTGTATCGTCGTCATTATGTAATATGTATATTGTGGATTTTAAGTTAATTAAACTAGTCAAGTGATAACCTGGAACAAGAGCTCTTTTTTCTTCTCAATCAATAGCAATTTCCTGGTATAGTTGTTGTTTACTTTGTGTTCCCTTGCTCAATTCAAAGAAAATTACCGGATTTTTTAGAGGACCTGGATCCCTATGAATTCCTAAGATTTGCACTTTATCTGTCAATTAGTCCCAAGGCAAAGCAGCAAAAATTGGAATGTTTAATGAGTGCACAACTCAATGGTGTAATCACGTCTATCGTGCGCCGTTGTCTACCAGAAAAAATTAGTAGGTCTGCAATTCCCAACAATGCTGCTTCGCCTACCACAAAACCAAATCCCAAACCACTCGCATGATGTGAAGATCCTATTGCTAATAATTTGACAACCTCCGAAGGAAAGAAAAAAAGGGCAGCAAACAAACGAACCAGATGATCTCGTCATCATTGCGTTAATAAACTATAGCATAGATTAGTTTAGATACATGACTCAACGGAGGGAGATTTCGGCATCACCGCATTGATAAACTTTTGTTTGTCTTGCACAAAGTTCAGATGGATTATGTGAAGACTAAAGAGTAACCTCACAAAGCATATTAGTACCAAGTTCTTCTATGCACATGAGCTACAGCAGTTGGACAAACTAAGTCATGTGACAATCTTGCTGATATGTTCACTAAATCATTACTGACATCATCCTTCGAGAGGTGCGTGTGTGAAATCGGTATGTTGATACTTAAGGAGATGCAACGTTCAGGGGGAAAAACTTCACAAACTCGTCGCTAGAATCTCGATTCTGATGATCGAGTACTCAACTTGATGGTTTAGTGGATTGTACTCTTTTTTTCCTTGTGTGAGTTTTTTTTTATATTTCTCACACGAGTTTTCGACGAGACAATTTGTGCAATACAAGAACGTATACTATGCGCTTTGTCTTCAATTTTTTCCATTGGGGTTTTTCGGAGTTGTAAGGCATAGATATACGGATAATTATCTAAGAGTGAGTGTTGGAAAATTGGGCCCACCAATGGTGTGGCGGTGGAGGTCTACGCAAGGTGCATCTCCTAACCCCTCCCGGTTCCACATTCTACTCTCTTTTTATGCGGTTGGTTCCACATTTAGGACACTATAACCGAACCATTTCCCAGACCTCTCACGCACTGTGCATTTCTGACCGTCTGATGTCATCATCTGGTCATCTCTGGCCGTTGGGTCTATGTAGCATCCCGTAAACTGGCCAACTGTCCTGTAGGACTGCTACTCCCGTGGCTGAATTGAAGGCCTCTGGTTGATCGTGTTGGCCTGCGGATTGGGCCTTTTACCTACACGAAGCCATCTACTTGGGAGAACAAAGAAATGTCAAGCAAGACAGACCAAACGATCCTAGTGACAAGGGGAAGCAGTGATCCGGCTGTTCAGTGCGAGTGGTGTCCGCCGCGACGTAGCTCGTCAGTTGCAGGACTTGTAGAATCAGCGTGCTTAGGCGCGCCACCGTCCAAGACGGTCGTCGTGCTTCTGCATTCCCTCCATGTCGGCCCTGCGTTCCCTTGCTGGTACAACTCGCCCCTCTTTTATTCCAGATGCTTGCAGTTTTGAGGGAGGTCTCGCATCCTGATTCTAGTTTGACAACCCTGCCGTCCATGCATTTGAGAGCCAGGTCTCACATCTTGATTCCAGTTCGAAGGCCCGGCCGTCCATGTATTTGATAGCTGCCCACATGGTAGCAGGGAGAAGGACAACGGGTAAGGTAAATCGCAAAACTCCGCCCACCAGATTTCAGTTCATGACATAGGATAATAACGCTGATTCAGAATTTAACAATGATCAAGTGTTAGTTATCCCTCCGGTTTTATTAATTTTTGCAGTGGTTATGTTCACCCTGGGTTCCGCTTCACAGTGTAGCTTGTTGCCGTGCGACTGGCAAGCGTCCATGTTTCCCTTCCCCTTTCATCTGAGCTCTTAAGTGTTTTTGGTATAAGGTACTGTGGTTGAGTTCCTACTTCACATCACTAATTTTCAGATCAATTAAGTAAATATATTTTTATACAATGTGCAGATTCAGTTTCACATATGGGGATTCTTATGTGGATATTAATTTTCAACATTCCTGGCTGTATTACCTTTTCTATCCAAACATTCATCCAATTTCAAAGCAGCACAGGCACACAGTCCAAGCTTAGGAATGAAGCTTAGTATTCTTGACGTGTGCATTCTCCTTCATCCATGGACGAATGTGGACATGGTAATTCAGCCAAGTTTCTTCCTTATTTGGTATGGGTTATTCATGTATGATAACTAGATTTGGATACCATTTATAACATTTTTGTTGGTGTCATCACCACCATAGGAGGCAACCTCACGGGCATGGGTCCAAGCAAAGGCCAGAGTTGTGGTGACTCTTTCAACACGGAATCCATCGATGTAAGGTTTGTGCTTCCCCAGCTTCAATCAGCACATGTCTCCCATCAATGGTGGCCTACTCGTTGAACCTTATGCAAGTGTTAGGTTTTGTCGATCTTCTCTATACTTTAGTCAAAATTTTCTTCCATTCGTTTTAGTTCTAGAACCATGAACAAATGATCTGCAATGGGCAACAAATATACCATATCACTCCCTTTCTTATATCTGTCCTTGTCCAATCAAATATAATGACCACTAAAGGATTTTGGTTATACTTCGTCTTAAAAATAATGCAAATTTAAAGAGTCATGCTCCTCTTGTTTGAGTTGGTCATAAGGGACTCCCAAACTAAATTGATGTTCTATGCTTGATTCTAAATAGCTTCCTTAGTTGCTCGAAGTAATAAGTTCCTAGACTACAATAGTACAATTTAGAAATGAAAATGATGTTCTATTTAGACTGCATTATTTTATCATTTTGCCGAGTCAAGCTGAAGATAACCCAAAAGGCTCTATGCATAGTCTTGGTTTACATCGAACTATTTTGTTCAAATACGTTCTTCCAAAATTTCAGGAAAAATGCCAGAAAGGTTTTCTCAACGGTTACAAGAGTTATGACTGTGGACCATCCACCAGCTGGGATTTGGACCCCTTGCTTTATGATTTCAGTTCCTTTGTTTTGGTTTGAGAATGGATAAGTGCTACATGAACATGGTGGTGAGATTCATCGTATGTTTTGCACTTTTGACACAAAATTGGTCTGTCTTCATATGCCGAGGTAGGTTCTATAATACTATGTGTCTTCCGACAAGCTAATTCATCTTGAGAGATGGCTGTTTGAAGGATGCATCTGCGATACTGCTCCCTTTGGCGCGTTATTTGAATCTCTGATGTAAATTGTCAAAAAATACGTTCCACACCATTTTTCAATTATTATGCAATGGTGTTTACTTATATTTTTTATGTTGCCTGTGTGAAATTCTAGACATTTTTTTGCATTCGTGGCCTTTTTTTTTCTTTCAAATTACTATTGCCATATATGGAGCAACTACTTTGGAAAATATCCATTATATTTTACCTCCGGCTACATTGTTTATTCTAAATTTGCTATTCCCTTTACATGAGTAAAAATAATCTCTATTCTTGCCTTTTGTCTTCTGTGCGATTCTAGGTGATAATAATCTTTTCATGGATATACATGTTCCGCTGATGGTAGTTTGTGTGAGAGCCTGGCTTAATAGGACTGATAGACTACTCATATCAATGAGGAATTCCTTTCTTTTCGGGAGTCCATTCAAAAAGAACTCCAAAGTTATACGAGGAATTCCTTCTTTTTGGGAGCCCATTCAAAAAAAACTTCAAAGTTAAGCGTGCTTGACTGGGTAATTCTATGATGGGTGGCCGACAGGAAAGTTTGTCCCGGATACACATGAGTGAAAACAAAATGTGCAGAAAAGACTAGTGTTGGTCTGTTGGTCCAGTTTTGATCCCGCGAGACGTAAAGGGTGTTATAGTTTTTTTTAGCATCAGTACAGACACAAGCGCTCATATATACGCGCATACACTCACCCCTATAAACACACACACGCACACCCTATTCCTATGAGCACCTCCGAGAGACTGAGTCGGCATATCATCTTGAGATTTACGAAGCCACCGTAGGCGCCTCGTCATCGACAGGAATGTCACCTCCCACTGAAAGCGCATCGCCGAAAATCCTAAAATAAATTCAGAAATAATGCGAGCACCAGGAATAATCCTGAATCCCTGATGGGTTGAGAATATCACTGTCCACTTAATCATCTTACGTGGGTGCAAGATTGGATCACCGTCAGTCAGGAGTCGCGGAACAGAAGACAATGAGAAAATTTGCCAAGTCCCAAATTAAATTAGCACACAACAATGGACCTAGAATCTCGTTTTCGCACGACACGACACGACACCTACCCTCCGTTGATCATCGCCCAACGCTGACCGACCGGGAAGCCGGTCCTCCTCCTCCTCCTCCTCCCCTCTCCGTCTCCCGCGATCCGTGTCCCCAGATTCGTCCGCCATCCGGTCTCATCTCTCCTCCTCCCCCCTCTCCCCTGCTCTCCGTCCCCGAGCTCCCACGCGCGCCCCCACCCGACCAGCCCCGGCCGTCCTGCTCGTCTCTCCCGCCCGCGACCCCGGCGGCCGCCCCCACTCCGACCCCGATCCTGCGGCGGCGCGTCCCGGCGTCCCAAGGTGGGGATTCATATTTCCTTCTTCCCGCACCTCTTTCCCGCGTGGTTGGCAGCGCCCCGATCCAATCGATCCATCAAGGCTCGACTAACCTCTTCCAGCGCCTCTTCAGCGCGGGAGATCTACCAGGGTCGGCGGGCGTGGGGCGTAGGTGCAGGCGTGCAGCCCAAGTCCGCCCCCGGCTCTAGGTTTCTGCTAATCTTCTGCTACCTGTGACACGCGCTCCGGGGCTAGGAGCACTCTTTGCCGGCTGTCTCGTGCTGGGAATGGCGGATGGGGACTCGTCCGACTTCACCTTCTGCAAGGCATGTTCCTTCCTTCCATGTGTTGCTTGTTCGTTTAAACATTTATATGTTGCTGTGTCTGAAGATGCTGACATTCGATATATCTTGTCTTGCTGGACCTGTGAAATTGCTTGTGTTAAATTAGGGATGTGAAGTTATTTGTGTTAGCTGGATATAATGTGTATTAGTGTTCGTGCACAGGTGATATTCAGTAATTCAGATGATAACAGAAGGAGTAAAGTGTTTGTAAATGAACAACTTAGTAAATGGAAAACCAAGAGGAGAGAAGAGAACATAGGAAATCAAGTCGACGGAGTATTCAGTTATTCACTCTGCGTGATATCACTTCTCTTATTTCTCTCTCTGTTTGATAAGTGCTCATAGTGGGGGCTTGAATGAATTATACATGTGTTGTATAATCATCTCCAAAGTCCAAACATATGGTTTGCCCGGTCCATTGGGTTCTTCCCTGCTTTTGTTTGTGATAGGTCCAGTCTGAAGTTTTGATACCTCAGTGGCTCCAGTGTGGCAGACATATAGAGATTTTACCATCTTCAACCTGTCGAGTGCGTTTAATTGCTTGGTGTCATTTTGCTCAAGTGCTCTTTGCCTACTGTGACCAAGGATCAAATCCTATGGCATGCATTGTTGTTGTTATTGCTCTTTGCCTACTGTACTTATATAATTATATAATTGACATGTTCTGCTCTGAATTATTGAAATGAGTTCCAGTGGCTTGACATAGAAATTAGTTGATGTCAATATATTGTTGCTTGTTTCTCACTTGTTTGATATTCAATGTTTATTTTTGCTCTCTAGGTTGACTATGCTGAAAATGATGGTCGTTTGGACTCCCCTAATTCCATGGCTGTGGCAAGTATGACACTGGAGGATGTTGCCGGTGATGGTGAGACTAAGAAGGTTCAGGATGACAAGCAAATAGTCAATCCAGTTACTGATGAAAAATCTAGTTCCATATCTAGTCACGCCAATGGTGTATCGCTTCGAGAGCCCAATTTAAAAGAACCAGTTGTACCAACCAGTAGTGGAGAGTCTGTGCAGTCAAATGTGGCTCAACCAAAACCTGTAAAGAAATCTGCGGTACGGGCAAAGGTTCCTTTTGAGAAGGGATTTAGCCCAATGGACTGGCTTAAGCTGACTCGTACACATCCAGATCTGGCAGGTAAATTCTGAAAGTCATTAGCTGCTACTGTTTTTTTATCATCTATGTCTCCTATTTCTCTTGGATGGTATGATGCTACTTCATAATTGGTGATTGATATAGTTCAAAAGCACACTTAGACTGTAATTGTGTGATATGATCACATAACATAATTCATGTTAATGCTTACCAATGATATTTCCTTCGTGTCAGCTCCTGATCTGTTTTGGGGTCTAGTGTACTGTGCGGCATTGTCACCGTGTGATATGTCTCACGTGAATTAGATCGGTGCAAACTTTGAATTTTACTGCTCAATGTAATTTTATTCTAGTAAGCTAGGTTAAAGTGTTTCAGTGATTATTTCATTATTTGTTGGTCAAAGTGGGTCCTTAGTTTATAGTTTGACACTTTTAGTCATGGAAATATGAACCGGATTCAGAGTTAGATGGAACGATCTTCTAGATATTTATTCTGACATAAGTTGGCCCCTTAATTTTGTGGTACAATTTTATAAACAAGACAAGATTATATGTCAGAAAAGGCAGAAATGAGTTGTGCTAAATGTGTGTGATGCTGCTTGAAATGATGGATATAAATGGCGAGCTAAGGATATTAAAGATCTTAAATAGATCGCCAAATCCATGTCGCATGCATTTTGTATTGTATCGGCTGGATGTGAAGTTGTGACTTGCGAACAATAACTTTTAAAATGGGAAATAATGCTGGTTGCCCTTGCACTCTCATATTTAGTTATGTGTATCAGTTCCTGATTTTGTTTTCCTCTTCTCTTTTCCACCCTGCTTTCAAGTGTTCTCTTCTCAACTAGTCATCTGGATTTAGTGTATTGCCTTCTGTTCCTCTGATGTTCCTGTTTCTGTCTGTAGGGCTCAAGGGACAGTCAAATCGGAGGTTAATTTCTTTGGAAGAAGTTAAGCAGCATAAAACTGGAGATTGTATCTGGACAGTTTTAAAAGGTCGTGTGTACAATATTGGTCCCTACATGAAATTTCATCCTGGAGGTAACTTATAAATCTGAGTCTTGTGCAGATTTTGGTTCTGTTTGAGTATCAAAGCCAATATCCATGCCCTGTTGTTTCTGTTGGTCCTTGGAAAATACTAACAAACTGTGCATTTACTTCACGTTGGGTATTTGCAGGAGTTGATATGCTTATGAAGGGTGCTGGAAAAGACTGCACTGCTTTGTTCAGTATCCTTTTGATAGTATTATTATTGACGTCACAGTTAAATTGAGAATAGCTTGCCGCTTTTTGTGGATTGATGCATGAACATAACATGCTTTAACATGTAGTAATAGCAACACACGGCGAACTAACAACATGATGATTGTGATTGTTAACTATCGTAGTTGTACGGAAAGAATTTGTGTGTTTATATTATGCAAATTTTGATATGATTCCTTGACTTCCTCAAGATAAATACCATGCCTGGGTGAACGCAGAGTTCCTCTTGGAGAAATGCCTCGTGGGATACCTTGATCCCAATGAGTAGATCACGCTCTAGCTGGTTCTCAGGGTCGGGTACAGTTTGGTCGCGTGGAGATGATCTGAAGAATGTAAAGAGTGCGTTGATGCAGTATAGTGGAGATAGGTTGATCAACATTTTCTGCAGAAAATAGACGAATAAACAAATTTGATGATGATCGTCCTTGCAGAACAAATTGTCATCACTGGTTGGCTGCTGCATAAAAAAAGTACTACATGTTGGGTATCTCTGTTGTTGGGCTGTTTAATTTCAGAAAGGGGATATCTCTGCTGCATAAAAAAAAGTACTACATGTTGGAGATAGGTTGATCAACATTTTCTGCAGAAAATAGACGAATAAACAAATTTGATGATGATCGTCCTTGCAGAACAAATTGTCATCACTGGTTGGCTGCTGCATAAAAAAAACGGGTATCTCTGTTGTTGGGCTGTTTAATTTCAGAAAGGGGCAAAAAAATGGAGCTTCTGTTTCTATTTTTTGAAGGAGAAAGGCAAGGAAAGAGGGAACACTGGTAGCATTCCAGCAGAAACAAATACTAACATACTACATGATCGTAAGAAAAATAATAGAACACATACAGAGCTAACTGGCATTCCACATGATTTGTTTGTTCTTGTATTTCATTTTACAAGCATCTAACGCTACGTCCAAATTAACACTTGCAATACCCAATTTTTTTGAAACAAAAACCTGCTTGGCACTTTATTACGAGTTTAAGAGAACTGCATCCTTCAAAACATGTGGTAAAAGGAAGCTAGGGGGATCATCGTCCCAACTAAACATAAAGTTTGAATCAAAAGCATGTCTTGCTAAGAAATGTGCCAAGCCATTTGCCTCCCTGGATAATGCTGGAACTGAATTGAAGCAACGCATACCGGAAACAATCTACTAAGATGGCAGAATATGGTGCCAAAATGTTAGCCTTGCCTTTGCATGCCGAAATAATCTCACAATCTGACTCAATGGTCACCCTAGAGCAGCCCATTTGATTGACAAACTGTAGACCTCGGCATAGAGCCAACGCTTCTGTTGTAGCCTCGCTGTCTGCAAATGTGAATGGTTCTGCCACTCCCGTCACTGCTTCTCCTCGACAGTTCCTGATGATCGCAGCAATAGCTCCAACGCCATTTTCAAAGAACGAGGTGTTCAGTTTGTATGATCCCGGGCCTAGTTTTTCCCACGTAAACTTCACAGCAATGTTGTCCCCTGACTTAACTGCCGAATTGTCTGTTATTGCATGAACAACAAAAGTTGTGCTGTTGGGAGTTTTTGACCGTCTATCCCTCGCATGCTTCTCTCCTTTCCCACCAGATATACCAGGCAGCCACAACCAATGTCTCGTGTAGTCCTAATTGGCCAAACATCGGTGAAGAACCATGTGGTCGTCGCAGCAGTTCTTTAAGAATGACAGAACCGGAGTGATCCACAGTAAGGGCATGTTTAACAACATCATCCAAGCTAAGTGCACGCTACACTAACACCGCTCTAGGGCAGCTGAAAATCAAGTGCTTAATGTCTTCTAGTCCATACTGGCACATAGGACAAAGGGGAGAAACCTTGGCAATACCCAACTTAATGGCCCAGAGGGCTATGGGAAATGCATTGGAGCACTCGGGTGCCATGCACCCCTATACGAAAATAGCATTAATAAACTATCAGAAAATTAAAAAAAAAAAGAAATCTTAGGATATCAAATCTGGGTGTCCATTGTATATCCATGTTCATTTTCATGGGGAACGGGTGTCTGTGGTAGCCGCGACAGAGGAATTATGGTTTGACATACGATACATCCAAACTTTTTAATATACATACGATTTTTTGTCTTCTTTACTGACATTACCACGGGCACTCATTCCCAACAAAATTGGACACGGGTGTACAATGGGCACCTAGGTTTCATAACTCAAAGTTTTAGAATTTTTTGAAAATTCCTAATATATATTTTAATGCTATATCCATATAGGGGTGTGTGGTACCGGAGAGCCTCAAATCCTCTTCCGCTGTGAGAAATGCATTGGAGCACTCGGGTGCCACGCACTAGGGAATTGTTCGCTTTAATACTAAGCATTATACTGGAATTCAGTTTGAGTTTATTAGGCCCTTTGGTATCTTGGGTCAATTTTTTATTATCTACTCCCTCCGTCCGTCAAAGAGTGAACATCTGGGTATTCTAAGACAAATTAAGGATTTTGCAAAAAAGCCCTTCCACCACCCAATTAAGGTGCCAACAGCTTTATCAATGCTTCGATTCCCGTTGATAATAAATGAGAAGGGAGAAGTAAAAACAACTTTGCCAACAGAAATTTGTTCCCGCCATAGCACTTCCCGCCATCTATAACTAGTAGCTGAGTACTAGTACAATATGGCGCCAGATTACAGAATTAGAAGCGGCAAATTACAGAATTGGGCTATGAGCCAGATTTCAAGTAGAACAACTAGCTATAAAGCCAGCACACTAGCACCAAGTAGAACAAGCAGCACACTAGCACCAACTAGAACAACACACAGAGGCCATGGCCATTGACTTGAACATAGCACCAGGAGAGGGAGAAGTTGAACATGTGCCTCCCTTGCATGAAGAATTGCTCCAGGTTGGTCATCAAATCGATCTGAACCTGAACCCAGGTACATCTTGATCATCTTTTCATTTGTTCTCCTTGTTCATGTGCGTATGCTGATGATTCTTCTTCGCCATAGAGGACGAACTTGAGGCTGCCTTGCATGAAGAACTCCAGGTCGGTTTTGAGCCTCACTTGCATGAAGAAGTACTCCACGCCAGCCACCAATTCATCGGAGAAGATGAACATGAGCCCCCCTTGCATGAAGAACTACTCCAGGTTGGTCATCAAATCGATCTGAACATGAGCCCAGGTACATCTTGATCGTCTACTTCTTTGTTCTCCTTGTTCATGTGCACCTGCTGATTATTCTTCTTCGCCATAGAGGACGAACTTGAGGCTGCCTTGCATGAAGAACCCCATGTCGGTCTTCATGTAGAAGATGAGCATGAGCCCGACATTGCCCATGGAGAAGAGGAACATGAGGCTGATGTTGCCCATGGAGAAGAGAACCTGCATGAATCAGATGAATCGGGTTAGTAAAATAATTTAGTTATAGCATATATGAATGTTTAATTATAATATTATTCAACTACTCACGTAACCTCACCTTGTAGACCATGAACTTGAAGACCAAGGCGGTGTTTTCCAGAGCATGGAAGAGGAAGTGCAAGCAATGGATGAAGCTCTACATAACCTTCAAGTTGACGAGGAAGACTATGGTGTGTATGCAGGCGATATAGAGATTCAGTTTGAGGAAGAAGAGCTTGATGATTCAGCAGATGAAGCCATGTATGATTCAGCACCAGAATAATACATGCATGTGGAGCAAGAGCAACAAGATAATGAGCAAGTTCATCATGAAGACAAATACAAGAATTTAACAGATTTGCAAAGGACTGGTATTTATGAAGAGTTGCTAGCAAGAAGTGTCAATCGGAAATTAAAGAAGACCACAACCAGAGAAGTTGCAAACATGTCCCATGTTTCAGTGCAGAAGGTCAGACGTGTTTGGAGGAGAGTGAAGGAGTGCCTTCGACAAGGCGTACCCGTTGATGTAAGATCAAGGAAGCCGAAAAACTGTGGGCGCAAAAGGATTGTAGTTGACCTCAGTATGGTTCCCGAGATTCCTCGGAGCCAAGGGAGAACTATACGCAGTCTTGCAAGAGCTTTGGGTGTGAAAAAAAGCACACTACATAGGATGTTTACGGACGGCTTTCTCGATAGGCATTCAAGCTCACTAAAACCATATTTGAAGGAAGCAAACAAAAAGGCTAGGTTGCAATTTTGTCTCTCTATGTTTGACCAACAAAGTTTGCAAAATAGGCCCACGTTCAAGGATATGCGTAACATAATCCATATAGATGAAAAGTGGTTTAACACCACTCAGAAGACAATGAAATTCTACAAGCTGCCATCGGAAGAAGACCCACATAGGACTATGCAAAATAAGAACTCCATTGGCAAAATAATGTTTTTGGTTGCTATAGCAAGGCCTAGATACAATGCAGAAGGTATTTGCATTTTTGATGGGAAGATAGGCATTTGGCCCTTTATCAAAAAGGTTAATTTGAACCTTCAAAACATTTATTTATTATGCACATCAGTACTTAATCTAACTTTAGTTGCTTTGCTGGTTGTAGGAGCCAGCGCCAAGGAAAAGTGATTACCGTCCAAGAGGGACACTAATCACGAAAACAATCTCAGTTAAGAGAGATGTATCGAGGGAGTTTTTGATTCAAAAGGTACTACCAGCTATTCAAGCAGTTTGGCCTCAAGAGCTCGCAGGTGAGACGATATGGATCCAGCAAGATAATGCACCCTCACATGTCCCAAGTAACGACCCAGGTTTCCTTAATGTTGTTTCCCAAACCGGGCTTGATATTCGCCTCATGCAACAGCCTTCGAACTCACCGGATATGAATATCCTAGACCTTGGCCTATTTTCCTAACTACAGTCCATGTCAGATAGATTGGTCTCTAACAATTTAGATGAGCTAATCAACAATGTGCAACAGGAATATGATGTTGGAAATATGCCCTAGAGGCAATAATAAATTGGTTATTATTATATTTCCTTGTTCATGATAATCGTTTATTATCCATGCTAGAATTGTATTGATAGGAAACTCAGTTACATGTGTGGATACGTAGACAACACCATGTCCCTAGTAAGCCTCTAGTTGACTAGCTCGTTGATCAATAGATGGTTATGGTTTTCTGACCATGGACATTGGATGTCATTGATAACGGGATCACATCATTAGGAGAATGATGTGATGGACAAGACCCAATCCTAAGCCTAGCACAAAGATCGTGTAGTTCGTATGCTAAAGCTTTTCTAATGTCAAGTATCATTTCCTTAGACCATGAGATTGTGCAACTCCCGGATACCGTAGGAATACTTTGGGTGTGCCAAACGTCACAACGTAACTGGGTGGCTATAAAGGTACACTACAGGTATCTCCGAAAGTGTCTGTTGGGTTGGCACGAATCGAGACTGGGATTTGTCACTTCGTGTAAACGGAGAGGTATCTCTGGGCCCACTCAGTAGGACATCATCATAATGTGCACAATGTGATCAAGGAGTTGATCACGGGATGATGTGTTACGGAACGAGTAAAGAGACTTGCCGGTAACGAGATTGAACAAGGTATCGGGATACCGTCGATCGAATCTCGGGCAAGTATCGTACCGATAGACAAAGGGAATTGTATACGGGATTGATTAAGTCCTTGACATCGTGGTTCATCCGATGAGATCATCGTGGAGCATGTGGGAGCCAGCATGGGTATCCAGATCCCGCTGTTGGTTATTGACCAGAGAGTCATCTCGGTCATGTCTACATGACTCCCAAACCCGTAGGGTCTACACACTTAAGGTTCGATGACGCTAGGGTTATAGGGAATAGATATACGTGGTTACCGAATGTTGTTCAGAGTCCCGGATGAGATCCCGGACGTCACGAGGAGTTCCGGAATGGTCCGGAGGTAAAGATTAATGTATAGGAAGTATGGTTTTGGCCACCGGAAGTGTTCCGGGCATCACCGGTAGTGTACCGGGACCACCGGAGGGGTCCGGGGGTCCACCAGGTGGGGCCACCAGCCCCGGAGGCATACATGGGCCAATAGTGGGAAGGGACCAGCCCCTAAGTGGGCTGGGGCGCTTCCCCACCAAGGCCCATGCGCCTAAAGGGAAGAGGGGGCAAACCCTAAGGGCAGATGGGCCTTAAGGCCCATGCCTGGTGCGCCTCCCTCTCCCCCTCCACTTGGCCGCCACCCTAGATGGGATTGGGGCTAGCCACCACCCCTAGGGTGGAACCCTAGGTGGGGCGCACCCCTCCCTCTCCCCTATATATACTTGAGGACTTGGGGCTGCCAACAGATGAGTTCCTCTCCTTCTTGGTGCAGCCCTACCCCTCTCCCTCCTCGTCTCTTGTGGTGCTTGGTGAAGCCCTGCTGGAGTACCACGCTCCTCCACCACCACCACGTCGTCGTGCTGCTGCTGGATGGAGTCTTCCCCAACCTCTCCTTCTCCCCTTGCTGGATCAAGGCGTAGGAGACGTCACCGGGTTGTACGTGTGTTGAACACAGAGGTGCCATCCGTTCGGCACTAGGATCATCGGTGATTTGGATCACGACGAGTATGACTCCATCAACCCTGTTCTCTTGAACGCTTCCGCGCGCGATCTACAAGGGTATGTAGATCCAGTCCTCCCTCGTTGCTAGATGACTCCATAGATTGATCTTGGTGATACGTAGAAAATTTTGAATTATTGCTACGTTCCCCAACAGTGGCATCATGAGCTAGGTCTATGCGTAGTTTCTATGCACGAGTAGAACACAAAGTAGTTATGGGCGTTGATTTTGTTCAATATGCTTACCGTTACTAGTCCAATCTTGATTCGGCGGCATTGTGGGACGAAGCGGCCCGGACCGACCTTACACATACTCTTACGTGAGACTGGTTCCACCGACTGACATGCACTAGTTGCATAAGGTGGCTAGCGGGTGTCTGTCTCTCCCACTTTAGTCGGACCGGATTCGATGAAAAGGGTCCTTATGAAGGGTAAATAACAATTGGCATATCACGTTGTGGTTTTTGCGTAGGTAAGAAACGTTCTTGCTAGAAACCCATAGCAGCCACGTAAAACATGCAAACAACAATTAGAGGACGTCTAACTTGTTTTTGCAGGGTATGCTATGTGATGTGATATGGCCAAGAAGAATGTGATGAATGATATGTGATGTATGAGATTGATCATGTTCTTGTAATAGGAATCACGACTTGCATGTCGATGAGTATGACAACCGGCGGGAGCCATAGGAGTTGTCTTTATTTATTGTATGACCTGCGTGTCATTGAACAACGCCATGTAATTACTTTACTTTATTGCTAACCGGTAGCCATAGTAGTAGAAGTAATAAGTTGGCGAGACAACTTCATGGAGACACAATGATGGAGATCATGATGATGGAGATCATGGTGTCATGCCGGTGACGATGATGATCATGGAGCCCCAAAGATGGAGATCAAAAGGAGCAATATGATATTGGCCATATCATGTCACTATTTGATTGCATGTGATGTTTATCATGTTTATACATCTTATTTGCTTAGAACGACGGTAGCTTAAATAAGATGATCCCTCACTAAAATTTCAAGAGAACTGTTCTCCCTAACTGTGCACCGTTGCGAAAGTTCGTCGTTTCGAAGCACCATGTGATGATCGGGTGTGATAGATTCTTACGTTCGAATACAACGGGTGTTGACGAGCCTAGCATGTACAGACATGGCCTCGGAACACATGCGAAACACTTAGGTTAACTTGACGAGCCTAGCATGTACAGACATGGTCTCGGAACACGGAGGACCGAAAGGTCAAACATGAGTCGTATAGAAGATGCGATCAACATGAAGATGTTCACCGATGATGACTAGTCCGTCTCACGTGATGATCGGACACGGCCTCGTTGACTCGGATCATGTAATCACTTAGATGACTAGAGGGATTTCTATCTGAGTGGGAGTTCATAAGATGAACTTAATTATCCTGAACATAGTCAAAAGGTCTTCGCAAATTATGTCGTAGCTCGTGCTTCAGTTCTACTATTTAGATATGTTCCTAGAGAAAAATTAGTTGAAAGTTGATAGTAGCATTTATGCAGACAGTAGAAGGCTTATGTCCTTAATGCACCGCTCAGTGTGCTGAACCTCGAACGTCGTCTGTGGATGTTGCGAACATCTGACATACACGTTTTGATGACTACATGATAGTTCAGTGCGTAATGCTAAATGGTTTAGAATTGAGGCACCAAAGACGTTTTTGAAACATCGCAGAACATATCTTTAGAGACCAGGACACTAATCACCATAACAATGGATCATCCATAACCGAAAATTATTTTTAGAGACCACGACACTAATTACCATAAATATAGATCATCCATAGTAATAATATCTGCCATACTCCAATAGTATGAATCGATTTTCATACTTGCAGAACATAAAAATATGCAGCCATACTTACTACATCCAGCCAAACTAAAAGCCAAACAAATTGAAGATTGCATCCAGCCAACTTACGGAGCTAGTAGTGCTTGCGTATCTTCTCCTCAATGTTCCCAGCACCTGCGGCCGCTGTGTCATGGTCAGCCCCAGGATGCACTGATGCCGCCGTGCCGTCTTGCCCAACACCTACGGACGCGCTGTCATGTTGGGGAACGTAGTAATTTCAAAAAATTTCCTACGCACACGCAAGATCATGGTGATGCACAACAACGAGAGGGGAGAGTGTTGTCTACGTACCCTCGTAGACCGGAAGCGGAAGCGTTATAACAACGCGGTTGATGTAGTCGTGCATCTTCATGGCCCGACCGCTCAAGCACCGAAACTACGGCACCTCCGAGTTTTTGCACACGTTCAGCTTGATGACGATCCCCGGACTCCGATCCAGCAAAGTGTCAGGGATGAGTTCCGTCAGCACGACGGCGTGGTGACGATCTTGATGTTCTACCGTCGCAGGGCTTCGCCTAAGCACCGCTACAATATTATCGAGGATTATGGTGGAGGGGGGGCACCGCACACGGCTAAGAGATCAATGATCAATTGTTGTGTCTCTGGGGTGCCCCCTGCCCTCGCATATAAAGGAGTGGAGGAGGGGGCCGGCCAAGGAGGGTGGCGCGCCCAAGGGGGGGAGTCCAACTCCCACCGGGAGTAGGACTCCCCTTTTTCCTATTAGGAGTAGGAGAGGGAAGGAAGAGGAAGGAGGGAGGAAGGAAAAGGGGGCCGGCCCCCCTCCCAATTCGGATTGGGCTTGAGGGGCGCGCCCCCTCCCTTTCTCCTTTCCCCTCCTTTCCACTAAGGCCCAATAAGGCCCATATACCTCCCGGGGGGTTCCGATAACCTCCCGGTGATCCGGTATTGTCCCAATCTTACCCGGAACCTTTCCAGTGTCCAAATATAGTCGTCCAATATATCGATCTTTATGTCTCGACCATTTTGAGACTCCTCGTCAAGTCCGTGATCACATCCGGGATTCCGAACAACCTTCGGTACATCAAAATATATAAACTCATAATGAAACTATCATCATAATGTTAAGCGTGCGGACCCTACGGGTTCGAGAACAATGTAGACATGACCGAGACACGTCTCCGGTCAATAACCAATAGCGGAACCTGGATGCTCATATTGGCTCCTACATATTCTACGAAGATCTTTATCGGTCAGACCGCATAACAACATACGTTGTTCCCTTTGTCATCGGTATGTTACTTGCCCGAGATTCGATCGTCGGTATCTCAATACCTAGTTCATCTCATTACCGGCAAGTATCTTTACTCGTTCCGTAATACATCATCTTGCAACTAACTTATTAGTTGCATTGCTTGCAAGGCTTAAGTGATGTGTATTACCGAGAGGGCCCAGAGATACCTCCCCGACAATCGGAGCGACAAATCCTAATCTCGAAATACGCCAACCCAACATGTACCTTTGGAGACACTTGTAGAGCACCTTTATAATCACCCAGTTACGTTGTGACGTTTGGTAGCACACAAAGTGTTCCTCCGGTAAACGGGAGTTGCATAATCTCATAGTCATAGGAACATGTATAAGTCATGAAGAAAGCAATAGCAACATACTAAACAATCGGGTGCTAAGCTAATGGAATGGGTCATGTCAATCACATCATTCTCCTAATGATGTGATCCCGTTCATCAAATGACAACTCATGTCTATGGTTAGGAAACATAACCATCTTCGATTAACGAGCTAGTCAAGTAGAGGCATACTAGTGACACTTTGTTTGTCTATGTATTCACACAAGTATTACGTTTCCGGTTAATACAATTCTAGCATGAATAATAAACATTTATCATGATATAAGGAAATAAATAATAACTTTATTATTGCCTCTAGGGCATATTTCCTTCAGTCTCCCACTTGCACTAGAGTCAATAATCTAGATTACACAGTAATGATTCTAACACCCATGGAGCCTTGGTGCTGATCATGTTTTGCTCGTGGAAGAGGCTTAGTCAATGGGTCTGCTACATTCAGATCCGTATGTATCTTGCAAATCTCTATGTCTCCCACCTGGACTAGATCCCGGATGGAATTGAAGCGTCTCTTGATGTGCTTGGTTCTCTTGTGAAATCTGGATTCCTTTGCTAAGGCAATTGCACCAGTATTGTCACAAAAGATTTTCATTGGACCCAATGCACTAGGTATGACACCTAGATCGGATATGAACTCCTTCATTCAGACTCCTTCGTTTGCTGCTTCCGAAGCAGATATGTACTCCGCTTCACATGTAGATCCCGCCACGACGCTTTGTTTAGAACTGCACCAACTGACAGCTCCACCGTTTAATGTAAATACGTATCCGGTTTGCGATTTAGAATCGTTCGGATCAGTGTCAAAGCTTGCATCAACGTAACCATTTACGATGAGCTCTTTGTCACCTCCATATACGAGAAACATATCCTTAGTCCTTTTCAGGTATTTCAGGATGTTCTTGACCGCTGTCCAGTGATCCACTCCTGGATTACTTTGGTACCTTCCTGCTAGACTTATAGCAAGGCACACATCACGTCTGGTACACAGCATTGCATACATGATAGAGCCTATGGCTGAAGCATAGGGAACATCTTTCATTTTCTCTCTATCTTCTGCAGTGGTCGGGCATTGAGTCTTACTCAACTTCACACCTTGTAACACAGGCAAGAATCCTTTCTTTGCTTGATCCATTTTGAACTTCTTCAAAACTTTGTCAAGGTATGTGCTTTGTGAAAGTCCAATTAAGCGTCTTGATCTATCTCTATAGATCTTAATGCCCAATATGTAAGCAACTCCACCGAGGTCTTTCATTGAAAAACTCTTATTCAAGTATCCCTTTATGCTATCCAGAAATTCTATATCATTTCCGATTAGCAATATGTCATCCACATATAATATCAGAAATGCTACAGAGCTCCCACTCACTTTCTTGTAAATACAGACTTCTCCAAAAGTCTGTACAAAACCAAATGCTTTGATCACACTATCAAAGCATTTATTCCAACTCCGAGATGCTTGCACCGATCGCTGGAGCATGCACACTTTGTTAGCTCCTTTTGGATCGACAAAACCTTCTGGGTGCATCATATACAACTGTTCTTCCAGAAATCCATTCAGGAATGCAGTTTCGACATCCATCTGCCAAATTTCATAATCATAAAATGCGGCAATTGCTAACATGATTCGGACAGACTTAAGCATCGCTACGGGTGAGGAGGTCTCATCGTAGTCAATTCCTTGAACTTGTCGAAAACCTTTTGCGACAAGTCGAGCTTTGTAGACAGTAACATTACTGTTAGCGTCAGTCTTCTTCTTGAAGATCCATTTATTTTCAATTGCTTGCCGATCATTGGGAAAGTCAACCAAAGTCCACACTTTGTTCTCATACATGGATCCCATCTCAGATTTCATGGCTTCAAGCCATTTTGCGGAATCTGGGCTCACCATTGCTTCTTCATAGTTCGTAGGTTCATCATGATCTAGTAGCATGACTTCCAGAACAGGATTACCGTACCACTCTGGTGCGGATCTTACTCTGGTTGATCTACGAGGTTCAGTAGTAACTTGTTCTGAAGTTTCATGATCATCATCATTAGCTTCCTCACTAATTGGTGTAGGTGTCACAGAAACCGGTTTCTGTGATGTACTACTTTCCAATAAGGGAGCAGGTACAGTTACCTCATCAAGTTCTACTTTCCTCCCACTCACTTCTTTCGAGAGAAACTCCTTCTCTAGAAAGGATCCATTCTTAGCAACAAATGTCTTGCCTTCGGATCTGTGATAGAAGGTGTACCCAACAGTCTCCTTCGGGTATCCTATGAAGACACATTTCTCCGATTTGGGTTCGAGCTTATCAGGTTGAAGCTTTTTCACATAAGCATCGCAGCCCCAAACTTTCAGAAACGACAACTTTGGTTTCTTGCCAAACCATAGTTCATAAGGCGTCATCTCAACGGATTTTGATGGTGCCCTATTTAACGTGAATGCGGCCGTCTCTAAAGCATAACCCCAAAACGATAGCGGTAAATCTGTAAGAGACATCATAGATCGCACCATATCAAGTAAAGTACGATTACGACGTTCGGACACACCATTACGCTGTGGTGTTCCGGGTGGCGTGAGTTGCGAAACTATTCCGCATTGTTTCAAATGTAAACCAAACTCGTAACTCAAATATTCTCCTCCACGATCAGATCGTAGAAACTTTATTTTCTTGTTACGATGATTTTCAACTTCACTCTGAAATTCTTTGAACTTTTCAAATGTTTCAGACTTATGTTTCATTAAGTAGATATACCCATATCTGCTTAAATCATCTGTGAAGGTGAGAAAATAACGATATCCGCCACGAGCTTCAACATTCATTGGACCACATACATATGTATGTATGATTTCCAACAAATCTCTTGCTCTATCCATAGTACCGGAGAACGGCGTTTTAGTCATCTTGCCCATGAGGCACGGTTCACAAGTACCAAGTGATTCATAATCAAGTTGTTCCAAAAGTCCATCAGTATGGAGTTTCTTCATGCGCTTTACACCGATATGACCTAAACGGTAGTGCCACAAATAAGTTGCACTATCATTATCAACTCTGCATCTTTTGGCTTCAACATTATGAATATGTGTATCACTACTATCGAGATTCATCAAAAATAGACCACTCTTCAAGGGTGCATGACCATAAAAGATATCACTCATATAAATAGAACAACCATTATTCTCTGATTTAAATGAATAACTCTCGCATCAAACAAGATCCAGATATAATGTTCATGCTCAACGTTGGCACCAAATAACAATTATTTAGGTCTAATACTAATCCCGATGGTAGATGTAGAGGTAGCGTGCCGACCGCGATCACATCGACTTTGAAACCATTTCCCACGCGCGTCGTCACCTCGTCCTTCGCCAGTGTTCGCTTAATCCGTAGTACCTGTTTCGAGTTGCAAATATTAGCAACAGAACCAGTATCAAATACCCAGGTGCTACTTCGAGCTCTAGTAAGGTACACATCAATAACATGTATATCACATATACCTTTGTTCACCTTGCCATCCTTCTTATCCGCCAAATACTTGGGGCAGTTCCGCTTCCAGTGACCAGTCTGCTTGCAGTAGAAGCACTCAGTTTCAGGCTTAGGTCCAGACTTGGGTTTCTTCTCCTGAGCAGCAACTTGCTTGTTGTTCTTCTTGAAGTTCCCCTTCTTCTTCCCCTTGCCCCTTTTCTTGAAACTAGTGGTCTTGTTGACCATAAACACTTGATGCTCCTTCTTGATTTCTACCTCCGCAGCTTTTAGCATTGCGAAGAGCTCGGGAATTGTCTTATCCATCCCTTGCATATTATAGTTCATCACGAAGCTCTTGTAGCTAGGTGGAAGTGATTGGAGAATTCTGTCAATGACGTAATCATCTGGAAGATTAACTCCCAGTTGAATCAAGTGATTATTATACCCAGACATTTTGAGTATATGCTCACTGACAGAACTGTTCTCCTCCATCTTGCAGCTACATAACTTATTGGAGACTTCATATCTCTCAATCCGGGCATTTGCTTGAAATATTAGCTTCAACTCCTCTAACATCTCATATGCTCCATGACGTTCAAAACGTCGTTGAAGACCTGGTTCTAAGCCGTAAAGCATGGCACATTGAACTATCGAGTAGTCATCAGCTTTGCTCTGCCAGACGTTCTTAACGTCGTCAGTTGCATCAGCAGCAGGCCTGGCACCCAGCGGTGCTTCCAGGACGTAATTCTTCTGTGCAGCAATGAGGATAATCCTCAAGTTAATTGCTACCATCATCTTTCAACTTTGCTTTCTCAAGGAACGCATTAAAATTCAACGGAACAACAACATGGGCCATCTATCTACAATCAAACATAAACAAGCAAGATACTATCAGGTAGTAAGTTCATGATAAATTTAAGTTCAATTAATCATATTACTTAACAACTCCCAGTTAGAAAGACATCCCTCTAATCTTCTAAGTGATCACGTGATCCAAATCAACTAAACCATAACCGATCATCACGGGAAATGGAGTAGTTTTCAATGGTGAACATCACTATGTTGATCATATCTACTATATGATTCACGCTCGACCTTTCGGTCTTAGTGTTCCGAGGCCATATCTGCATATGCTAGGATCGTCAAGTTTAACCTGAGTATTCTGCGTGTGCAAAACTGGCTTGCACCCGTTGTAGATGGACGTAGAGCTTATCACACCCGATCATCACATGGTGTCTGGGCACGACGAACTTTGGCAACGGTGCATACTCAGGGAGAACACTTTTATCTTGAAATTTAGTGAGAGATAATCTTATAACGCTACCGTCAATCAAAGCAAGATAAGATGCATAAAAGATAAACATCACATGCAATCAATATAAGTGATATGATATGGCCATCATCATCTTGTGCTTGTGATCTCCATCATCGAAGCATCATCATGATCACCATCGTCACCGGCGCGACACCTTGATCTCCATCGTAGCATCATTATCGTCTCGCTAATGTTATGCTTCTACGACTATCGCTACCGCTTAGTGATAAAGTAAAGCATTACAGGGCGATTGCATTGCATACAATAAAGCGACAACCATATGGCTCCTGCTAGTTGTCGATAACTTGGTTACAAAACATGATCATCTCATACAATAAAATTTAGCATCATGCCTTGACCATATCACATCACAACATGCCCTGCAAAAACAAGTTAGACGTCTTCTACTTTGTTTGTTGCAAGTTTTACATGGCTGCTACGGGCTTAGCAAGAACCAATCTTACCTACGCATCAAAAACCACAATGATAGTTTGTCAAGTTGGTGCTGTTTTAACCTTCGCAAGGACCGGGCGTAGCCACACTCGGTTCAACTAAAGTTGGAGAAACTGACACCCGACAGCCACCTGTGTGCAAAGCATGTCGGTAGAACCAGTCTCGCGTAAGCGCACGCGTAATGTCGGTCCGGGCCGCTTCATCCAACAATACCGCCGAACCAAAGTATGACATGCTGGTAAGCACTATGACTTATATCGCCCACAACTCACTTGTGTTCTACTCGTGCATATAACATCAACACATAAAACCTAGGCTCGGATGCCACTGTTGGGGAACGTAGTAATTTCAAAAAAAAACCTACGCACACGCAAAATCATAGTGATGCACAACAACGAGAGGGGAGAGTGTTGTCTACGTACCTTCATAGACCGGAAGCGGAAGCGTTATAACAATGCGGTTGATGTAGTCGTACGTATTCATGGCCCGACCGATCAAGCACCAAAACTACGGCACCTCCGAGTTTTTTCACACGTTCAGCTCGATGACGATCCCCGGACTCCGATCCAGCAAAGTGTCGGGGATGAGTTCCGTCAGCACAATGGCGTGGTGACGATCTTGATGTTCTACCGTCGCAGGGCTTCACCTAAGCACCGCTACAATATTATCGAGGATTATGGTGGAGGGGGGGCACCGCACACGGCTAAGAGATCAATGATCAATTGTTGTGTCTCTGGGGGGCCCCCTGCCCCCGTATATAAAGGAGTGGAGGAGGGGGCCGGCCAAGGAGGGTGGCGCGCCCAAGGGGGGAGTCCAACTCCCACCGGGAGTAGGACTCCCCTTTTTCCTATTAGTAGTAGGAGAGGGAAGGAAGAGAAAAGAGGGAGGAAGGAAAGGGGGGGCCGGCGCCCCTCCCAATTCGGATTGGGCTGGGGGGGCGCCCCCTCCCAATTCGGATTGGGCTGGGGGGGCGCCCCCTCCCTTGCTCCTTTTCCCTCCTTTCCACTAAGGCCCAATAAGGCCCATATACCTCCCGGGGGGTTCCGATAACCTCCCGGTGATCCGGTATTGTCCCAATCTTACCCGGAACCTTTCCAGTGTCCAAATATAGTCGTCCAATATATCGATCTTTATGTCTCGACCATTTCGAGATGCCTCGTCAAGTCCGTGATCACATCCGGGATTCCGAACAACCTTCGGTACATCAAAATATATAAACTCGTAATGAAACTATCATCGTAATGTTAAGCGTGCGGACCCTACGGGTTCGAGAACAATGTAGACATGACCGAGACACGTCTCCGGTCAATAACCAATAGCGGAACCTGGATGCTCATATTGGCTCCTACATATTCTATGAAGATCTTTATCGGTCAGACCGCATAACAACATACGTTGTTCCCTTTGTCATCGGTATGTTACTTGCCCGAGATTCGATCGTCGGTATCTCAATACCTAGTTCAATCTCGTTACCGGCAAGTCTCTTTACTCATTCCGTAATACATCATCTTGCAACTAACTTATTAGTTGCATTGCTTGCAAGGCTTAAGTGATGTGTATTACCGAGAGGGCCCAGATATACCTCTCCGACAATCGGAGCGACAAATCCTAATCTCGAAATACGCCAACCCAACATGTACCTTTGGAGACACCTGTAGAGCACCTTTATAATCACCCAGTTACGTTGTGATGTTTGGTAGCACACAAAGTGTTCCTCCGGTAAACGGGAGTTGCATAATCTCATAGTCATAGGAACATGTATAAGTCACGAAGAAAGCAATAGCAACATACTAAACGATCGGGTGCTAAGCTAATGGAATGGGTCATGTCAATCACATCATTCTCCTAATGATGTGATCCCGTTAATCAAATGACAACTCATGTCTATGGTTAGGAAACATAACCATCTTCGATTAACGAGCTAGTCAAGTAGAGGCATACTAGTGACACTTTGTTTGTCTATGTATTCACACAAGTATTACGTTTCCGGTTAATACAATTCTAGCATGAATAATAAACATTTATCATGATATAAGGAAATAAATAATAACTTTATTATTGCCTCTAGGGCATATTTCCTTCATGTCCTGCCCAGCACCAGCTGCTGCGCCAACCTGGTTAGCCGCATGACCCGCTGCAGCGCTGGGTACAGCACCTCCACGGCCAACACCTGCTTCACCATCAGCCCCTATGTCCTCGTCCAGGTCAAGGATCTTGGCGCCGCAACCGAATTGCCGCCGCAGACGGCTGTACAAGGGCGAACGCGGTCGAAACTTGACTGCACGAGCACGGTGAGGGACTCCAGAACCAGATCCTCCGCGGCCGCGTGTTGCGCTGCCGGCCGTCGCGACGGCCTTGACTCGCTGGCCATCGCCGGCTTCCGCTCCTCTGCCCGCTCCGCCGCCCGCCATGGCTCCAGTGAGGTGCACACCGTACTGGGAGTTTATATGGACTGGCTGCCATTACTCTCTCGATGACCAACAACTGGCTTCGATTGGAGGATTGACTCCCAGCGAACTGGGATTGGATCGGGAAGGAGAAACATTGGGGGAGAGGAGGAAGATTGGGGAAATTTTGGGGGAGAGGACGAGTGGATTGGGTCGTCTGGGGTGAGAACGAGTGGATTGGGTGGTGGACCGCTGCGGTTGCCTCGAGGTGTAGACCGAGGGGGTGAACGTAAAATTACCTTGGTCGATCACTGCGGAGCCAGACGTTCACTTATTTTGGGAAAATTACTCGAGCCAGATGTTCACTCTTTGGCGGACGGAGGGAGTATTTGGAAAAAAATATGGTATATGCTAAGAAAAGTATGTCATTGAATTTATATTCAAAAAAGAGGTTTTCCATAGTACAACTTTTCTGATAGAGTTTATTTTATCACTCTCTCTGATTCAGGGGCGAATTTACCATCCGGCCACCCTGGGCACGTTCCCACGCTCGACGCTGACATTCATGTAAACTATGGCGAGCTTCCCTAGAGGTTGTAATCCTCAAAATCGCAGAAAGGTACAAAATACACGCTGAAAAATACAAAAGATGCTCAAACTGGCCAGCCTGGGCGTTTTCTTCCGGTTTACGCCTCATTGAACCTCACTCCTTACATGGGCCGAAGCAGGCCTAGGTAGTTTGTGAGAACTGGGAAGAATACCAGGAATGTGTGCTCCATGTCAACCCAAGTACTCCAGGCAAGACCAATGTCATTGCAGATGCTTTGAGAAGGAAGACTTACTGCAACAGCTTAATTCTTAAGCCCTTCCAACCGGACCTTTGTGAAGCTTTCCACAAACTGAATCTCCAAGTTGTTTCTCAAGGCTTTCTTGCCAATCTTCAAGTCTCTCCTACTTTGAAAGATCAAATTCGTCAGGCACAACTTTTTGATGCCATGGTGAAGAAGGTGAAAAATGGGATTGCCAAGAGTCAACCCAAGTACAAGTGCTATCGCCTTGATGACAAAGATACTCTATTCTTCGAGGATCAAATTGTGGTTCCTAAAGATGATCTAAGGAAAGTCATTATGAATGAGGCGCACAATTCCCTTCTATCCTTTCATCCTGGAAGTACAAAGATGTACCATGACCTCAAGCAATCATATTGGTGGACTCGAATGAAGCGAGAAATTGCTCAGTTTGTGAATGAATGTGATGTATGCAGAAGAGTGAAAGCAGAACACCAACAGTCAGCTGGTCTCCTCCAACCTCTTACTATTCCAGAATGGAAGTTTGACCATATTGAGATGGACTTTGTGACTGGTTTTCCCATGTCCAAGTGTGGAAATAATGCTATCTTCGTTGCCATCAACAAGCTTACTAAAGTGGCTCATTTCCTTCCAATCAAAGAATCTATCACAGCAGCTCAGCTGGTAGAGCTATACACCTCCAGGATTGTCTCCTTGCACGGCATTCTGCAATTGATATCTTCAGATCATGGAAGTATCTTCACTTCTAAGTTTTGGGACTCCTTCCAGAAGGCCATGGGCACCAACATTCGCTTCAGCACAACCTTCCATCACCAAATTAGTGGGCAAGTCAAGCGAGTCAATCAAATTCTTGAAGATATGCTCAGGGCTTATGTCATTTCCTTCGGTATGAAGTGGGAAGATTGTCTTCCATATGCCGAGTTCTCCTACAACAGCAGCTTCCAAGCGAGTTCGGGCAAGCCCCATTCGAGATTCTCTATGGCAGAAAGTGTCGTACTCCTCTTAATTGGTCAGAGACTGGTGAACGCCAACTTCTTGGCAATGACTTAATCACAGAAGCTGAAGAAATGTGCAAAGTCATCCATAAAAATCTCAAAGCCGCGCAATCGCGCCAGAAGAGTTACTATGATAGCAAGCACCATGACTTGGCTTTCGAGATCGGAGACCATGTCTACCTCCGCGTCTCTCCAATGAAAAGCACTCGTCGCTTCGGTATCAAAGGGAAACTTGCCCCTAGATATGTGGGTCATTTCAAGATCATTGGCAAAAGAGGCGATGTCGCCTATCAACTTGAGCTTCCGTCCAACTTTGCAAATGTGCATGATGTGTTTCATGTGTCACAGCTTCGCAAGTGCTTCAAGACTCCTGAGCGCACCATCAACTTCGAAGAGATTGATCTCCAAGAAGACATGTCTTATCATGAGCATCCTGTTGCTATTCTTGAAGAAACCAAGCGCAAGACTCGTAACAAGTCTATCAAATTCCTGAAAGTGAAGTGGTCACGCCATTCCGACCGAGAAGCCACCTGGGAACACCGGAGATGAAGCAGGCCTAGGTAGTTTTAACTATTGACGATTTACCACATGCTAGCATGATCAAGTTAGTTGTTACTCTATGGGCTATTTGGGCAGCAAGAAGAAAAGCGATCCATGAGGGAATCCTTCAGAGTCCACATGAGGGAATCCTTCAGAGTCCACATGCCACTCATGGCTTCGTCACTAGCTTCATATCCAAATTGGAGTCCTTGAAAACTGAGTCTTGCAAAGAAATGCATCCAGTTACGGGTGGGATGCGAATGAGAAGTACAATGAAATGGACAGCGCCGAGCCCCGGGGTGGCGAAGATACAAGTTGACGGAGATCTTGCAAGAAATGGCAATAGTGGCGCATCTGCTACGGTTTGCCGTGATCACACGGGCCTCTTCTTGGGTTCATCAGCTATGGTATTTACCGACATTTCAGACCCGGCAACATTGGAGGCACTCGCTTGCCGTGAAGCTCTAGCGCTTGTGCTGGACTTGTCCCTCAACAAAGTTGTTATTGCATGTGATAATAAATCAGTGGTGGCCGAGATAAAGAATGGAACTGAAGAAAGGTATAGTGCAATCATTAAGGAGATTAATGCTCGGGCGAGAGAACTCACAAGCTGTGATTTCATTTTTGAAAGTCGTACTATGAATGTTGATGCACACAATTTAGCTAAATTTTCTACTTCGTTAGATGTTGGTCGCCATTTATGGCTGGGTATACCCCATGACCAGTTTGTTATTCCTGTAAACCAAGCTTCTACTTCCCAATAAAGTTTTAATTTACCACTCAAAAAAACCAAGAATGTGTGAATGGGAAACGATTAAAAGTCAACTCCTCAGAAAAACTGACGGGTCATCAAGTGGGCCTTTGCCACCTCGATTGTGCGCCACGCGTCCCTCTTGTGGACCTAACACCATGTTCTTTGCAACAGCACGCCTCTGCTCTACCTAATCCTCACGCGTCACCTTGAAAAAAAACTAATCCTCACGTTCATCTCCCCCAATCCTTCATCCCAAATCAATGGCTCCCCTAATCCTTTATCCCGAATCACCGCCTCAAGGGAGATGCTCGCCCGCCCATGGGCGTGTCCCTGCTCACCGCCGGCAAGGCAGGCCGCCACTATCTCAAGCTCCTGCAGCAACGCCCGCCTCAGCCAAGCCCACCACCACACTCAAGCTCCAATCCTCACTAGTGGAGGATCGGCCGCATGTTAGTGTGTTCGTGTGCACGGGGGAGAGAGTCAGGCCCTAGCCACTCCTGCACGATTGCGCCTACGCAGCAAGGTAGACTGCCGGATCACCGCTGCCCGAAAGATTGCAAATTCACAAGAGTAATGGCGCGCGACCAGGCCTCCTTTACGACTACGGTGAGTGACGGTCGATATTGGAAGCCCAAGCGCGAGCGCCACCCTTGATTCAGGTGGGCCCTAGGTGGCCGCACTCCTGGTTGTGGCTTAGGGTGTCCGGGCTTGTGAGCAACAATTTTAAAGTGTGTACTCCTTCATCTCGCGCCTCCCGGGCATACAAGACGATTAGGTTTTTCCCTAACTCCCTTGGTGCCACTGTCGGTCCGCCTTGTCTCTAGTGGCCTTAGAGAAACTCTAGCAGACCCCACAAAACGCCTGGCCCGCAAAAATTCTGGCAAGTATGCGGGCTCGGGCCAATTTTCCAGCCAGAACAGAGCCCGCATACTCACCTGGCCCGCAATTTTGCCGCAGCCCGCAAATCGCACTCCCTGAGCACTATAAGTGCGGTTTCGCGACCTTTTTGCGGGTCCAAACCTTATCCCCCCGCCGCCGCGAGCCACCCGATTCCCCTTTCCCCTCTCCCAATTTCTCGCCATCGGCGACCTCCTGCCCTGCCTCCTGCCGCCATGTGGGGGCGAATGTGGAGCTCCGGATGCGGCTCCGGCAGCAGATCCGGCCGTGAGAGGGACCCGGAGCGCGAGCGGCGTGTCCGGTCCGACGACGCGAGGAAGCCCGGCGCCCGGAAGTTGACCAACCACGGGATGTCGCCACCGACGAGCTTCAACCGCCGCGAGACGGAGGAGTACGACCGCCAGCGCGCGTCCTTCTCCTCCGCGAGGTCTTCCTACGTCGGATCCTCCTCGTCCTCCGCCGCGGGCTTCCTCCCCGTGAAGAGGGAGTGGTTGGACGAGGAGGAGGAGCCGGAGCCGCCGGCGCCATTCGCCGTTCGCCTTCGTCCCGGTGAAGGAGGAGCCCGAGGAGCCCGCTCCGCTCGGCCGCCGCGGAGTCGTCGGGACCGAGGACTATGTCGCGGACTTCGACGCCGCCATCGCTGAGCGGAGCGTGCGCGAGGAGGAGGAGTGACAGTGCCACGCCGAGTAGCTTGAAGCCCTCGAGTGGCAGCACGCGGTCGCCGATAACGTCGCCGCCGACGAGAAGGCTGACGAGTGGCGCCGCATCCGCACGGAGTAGGCGGAGAAGTACGTCGATCTGTTCAGCTCCGGCGAGGAGGATTGAGCGTCCGGCTCCTCCACGGCGTCGTCCAGTTGCCGCGACCTCGCCGCCGTCAGATCCGACCCCCTAGTACTAGTTTAACATAGTATGTAGTATAGCTATGCTTGTAGTTTGTTGGTCATGTGATGAACTATGTATTATGTGATGAACTATGTTTGTGCAATTTCTCCAGCTAAATTGTTTTTTCAAATTAGATACGGGTTCTGCTCGGTCGCGCATGTTTTTGACCCGCAAACGCGTTTTGCGGGTTGAATTTTTGCGGGGTCTGCTATAGTTAATCTTAGAGCCATAGAGGCGCAGTGGACCCCGACCCTTGCCGGCGGGAGGGATCCTGATCTGGCTTTTAGGTAGAGTTTTGAGTTTGGTTAGAATTTGTGTTTTGCTCAAGGAGGTGAGGCAGCAAGGTCTCCATGAAGATGGAATAATGTCCTTTCCGCCTAGCCCCTATCTCTCGGTCTATCTAGTGTTGTGGGAGGGCGTGCGAATGTGTATCTCTGGTAGATCTCATGGTGTTCGGTCGGTGCTGTTCTTCGATGGATCTGTTTGGATCCAACTTTCATTCATCTTCGGTGGATCTATCTGAATTCGGCCACAGAACAGGGGTAGGTCCCAGGCCACCCAGGCGGTCACTGTAGCACTGTTGTACATGAGGGGGGTGATGTCTACTACATAACCTTCTTCTTGTAGACTTTGTTGGGCCTTCAAGTGCAGAGGCTTGTAGGACAGTAGCAAATTTCCCTCAAGTGGATGACCTAAGGTTTATCAATCCGTAGGAGGCATAGGATGAAGATGGTCTCTCTCAAGCAACCCTGCAACCAAATAACAAAGAGTCTCTTGTGTCCCCAACACACCCAATACAATGGTAAATTGTATATGTGCACTAGTTCGGCGAAGAGATGTGTTGGGGAACATAGTAATTTCAAAAAATTCATACGCACACGCAAGATCATGGTGATGCATAGCAATGAGAGGGGAGAGCGTAATCTACGTACCCTCATATACCGACAGCGGAAGCGTTATGACAACACGGTTGATGTAGTCGTACGTCTTCACGGCCCGACCGATCAAGCACTGAAACTACGGCACCTCCGAGTTCTAGCACACGTTCAGCTCGATGACGATCCCCGGACTCCGATCCAGCAAAGTGTCGGGGAAGAGTTCCGTCAGCACGACGGCGTGGTGACGATCTTGATGTTCTACTCTCGCAGGGCTTTGCCTAAGCACCACTACAATATTATCGAGGACTATGGTGGAGGGGGGCACCGCACACGGCTAAGAGAACGATCTTGAAGATCAACTTGTGTGTCTAGAGGTGCCCCCCTGTCCCCGTATATAAAGGAGCAAGGGGGGAGGCCGGCCGTCCCTAGGGCGCGCCAAGGAGGAGTCCTCCTCCTCCTAGTAGGAGTAGGACTCCCCTCTTTCCTACTCCTACTAGGAGGGGGAAAGGAAGGGGGAGAGGGAGAAGGAAAGGGGGGCGCCGCCCCCCTCTCCTAGTCCAATTCGGACCAGAGGGGGAGGGAGCGCGCGGCCCACCCTGGCCGCCCCTCTCTCTCTCCACTAGGGCCCATAAGGCCCATTACTTCTCCTGGGGGGGTTCCGGTAACCCTCCGGCACTCCATTTTTTGCCGAAATCACCCGGAACACTTCCGATGTCCGAATATAGCCGTCCAATATATCAATCTTTATGTCTCGATCATTTTGAGACTCCTCGTCATGTCCGTGATCACATCCGGGACTCTGAACAAACTTAGGTACATCAAAATATATAAACTCATAATAAAACTGTCATCGTAACGTTAAGCGTGCGGACCCTACGGGTTCGAGAACAATGTAGACATGACCGAGACATGTCTCCAGTCAATAACCAATAGCGAAACCTGGATGCTCATATTGGCTCCCACATATTCTACGAAGATCTTTTATCAATCATACCGCATAACAACATACTTTGTTCCCTTTGTCATCGGTATGTTACTTGCCCGAGATTCGATCGTCGGTATCTCAATACCTAGTTCAATCTCGTTACCAGCAAGTCTCTTTACTCATTTCGTAATACATCATCTCGCAACTAACTCATTAGTTGCAATGCTTGCAAGGCTTATGTGATGTGCATTACCGAGAGGGCCCAGAGATACCTCTCCGACAATCGGAGTGACAAATCCTAATCTCGAAATACGCCAACCCAACAAGTACCTTTGGAGACACCTGTAGAGCACCTTTATAATCACCCAGTTACGTTGTGAAGTTTGGTAGCACACAAACTGTTCCTTCGGTAAACGGGAGTTGCATAATCTCATAGTCATAGGAACATGTATAAGTCATGAAGAAAGCAATAGCAACAAACTAAACGATCGAGTGCTAAGCTAACGGAATGGGTCAAGTTAATCACATCATTCTCCTAATGATGTGATCCCGTTAATCAAATGACAACTCATGTCTATGGTTAGGAAACATAACCATCTTTGATCAACGAGCTAGTCAAGTAGAGGCATACTAGTGACACTTTGTTTGTCTATGTATTCACACATGTATTATGTTTCCGGTTAATACAATTCTAGCATGAATAATAAACATTTATCATGATATAAGGAAATAAATAATAACTTTATTATTGCCTCTAGGGCATATTTCCTTCAAGATGGTGATACAAGTGCAATATGGATAGTAGATAATGGTTTTTGTAATCTGAAAATATAAAAACAGCAAGGTAACGAATGATAAAAGTGAGCGTAAACGGTATTGCAATGCTAGGAAACAAGGCCTAGGGTTCATACTTTCACTAGTGCAAGTCCTCTCAACAATAATAACATAATTGGATCATATAACTATCCCTCAACATGCAACAAAGAGTCACTCCAAAGTCACTAATAGCGGAGAACAAACGAAGAGATTTTGGTAGGGTACGAAACCACCTCAAAGTTATTCTTTACAATCAATCCGTTGGGCTATTCCTGTAAGTGTCACAAACAACCCTAGAGTTCGTACTAGAATAACACCTTAAGACACAAATCAACCAAAACCCTAATGTCACCTAGATACTCCAATGTCACCTCAAGTATCCGTGGGTATGATTATACGATATGCATCACACAATCTCAGATTCATCTATTCAACCAACACATAGAACCTCAAAGAGTGCCCCAAGGTTTCTACCGGAGAATCACGACGAAAACGTGTGCCAACCCCTATGCATAGGTTCATGGGCGGAACCCGCAAGTTGATCACCAAAACATACATCAAGTGAATCACATGATATCCCATTGTCACCACAGATACGCACGGCAAGACATACATCAAGTGTTCTCAAATCTTTAAAGACTCAATCCGATAAGATTACTTCAAGGGGAAAACTCAATCCATTACAAGAGAGTAGAGGGGGAGGAGAAACATAAGATCCAACTATAATAGCAAAGCTCGCGATACATCAAGATCGTGCCAAATCAAGAACACGAGAGAGAGAGAGAGAGAGAGAGAGAGAGAGAGAGAGAGAGAGAGATCAAACACATAGCTACTGGTACATACCCTCAGCCCCGAGGGAGAACTACTCCCTCCTCATCATGGAGAGCACCGGGATGATGAAGATGGCCACCGGAGAGGGATTTCCCCTCCGGCAGGGTGCCGAAACGGGTATAGATTGGCTTTCGATGGCTACAGAGGCTTCTGGCGGCGGATCTCCCGATCTATTGTGATCCCCGATGTTTTTAGGGTATATGGAGATATATAGGCGGAAGAAGTACGTCAGGGGGGCCACGAGGGGCCCACGAGGGTGGAGGGCGTGCCCAGGGGGGTGGGTGCACCCCCTACCTCGTGGCCTCCTCGAAGCTTCCCTTATGTGGACTCCAAGTCTCCCGAGCTTCTTCTGATCCAAAAATAAGTTCCGTGAAGTTTCAGGTCAATTGGACTCCGTTTGGTTTTCCTTTTTTGCGATATTCTAAAACAAGGTAAGAACAGAAACTGGCACTGGGCTCTGTGTTAATAGGTTAGTCCCAAAAATGATATAAAAGTGTATAATAAAGCCCATAAACATCCAAAACAGTAGATAATATAGCATGGAGCAATCAAAAATTAGAGATACGTTGGAGATGTATCAGGGGGCATCAAAGTGGCCATGTTTCAGAGGTGGAGAGCACCCGCGCATGGGACGCGACGGTGACCGGCGACACTGGCGAGCCACAGGCTGGATGGGGGCGTAGATCTGAGCTGGGGTCAAGTCGCCAGGATACCAGCAAGTCGAAGAGGCCGGAGGAGACGCAGAGACGGGGTTTTAGTTTCATTTTGAAAAAATGTGCTTTGTTTTTTCCTGTATCTGAGAGCATCTCCACTCGTTCGGCCCCCAGCACAGCGGCCGACGCTATTGGACCTTCGCCCGACACATTTTAGGCCCCGGGGGCGGTCTAGGTCCCAGCCACGCCCCTAGGGGCCGGCCCCAAGAAGTTTAAATTCAAACATGACATTTCCCGCTACCCAAGTCAGGCAATCAGCGCCACAAGTCTAGCGATCACCATGCCACAGTTCGGTGATCAACAACTTGAAAGTTCGGCGTTCAAAAGGAAGGCGTAGACAATGCGTCAAACGGCGGCGCCGTCCTCCAGCGTCGGACTGGCGTGAGTCGGCGTGCGCGGGCTGGTCGGCGTCGGCGCGACTTGTATGCTGGATGTCGTGGAGGCGTCGCTCAGGCTTGGCGGCGGTGTTGGGGTCAGCGTGGGAGTTGGCGCCGTCGTCGACGGCATCTGGTTCAGGATGAGGCTTCGCTCCACCAGGTACCACGCCTTGACCTGCTCGTCCATCGTCGACATGTCCCCCCCCCCCATCAGGAAAGCTAGGTCAGTGTTCCTCTTCTTCACGATGACGTTGGTCCGGAGCAGGTCGAGCTTGACGGCGCTGTTCGTCATCAATGCCGACCATCGCGCCTCGGTTTTCTCTTCCCTCTGGGCGGCGCGGGTCTTGGCGTCGGTGATGCAATTCTCGATGGACTCTTGCAGACGCGCGGTAGCCGATGCGGCGTCCTTCGCCGACTTGGCTCGTTTGTTGCCGTCCGGGCGCCCATCGGCCGCGCCCGGCGTTGGCACATCCGACTTGTACGTCTCCTTGGCCTTGGTGAGGGTGCGCCGGATGTCTGCCCACTTCTCGCACTTCTCGATCCGAGAGAACACATGGAGGTACTTGAACTCTTGGTTGGTGTTGTTGTCCTGGAGATACATGCCAAACATCTGGACCATCTGCGCCGAGGAACAAGAGTCGGCGACGCACATGGCTAAAAATGAGCGAGAGACCGGCTCTGTGCATACCTGAGCCTCGATGTAGGCGCCGCTTTCCGGGCGAGCCGCGACCTCCTCGATGGTTCCATGTCATTTGTTGCACGCCCTTTGGATGAGCGTCCAATGGTTCGTCATGGCCTTTGTGCCGCGCTGCATGTGGACGCCAGCGAAGTAGGGGTCGACCAGCTTGCGCTCATCAAACTCCGACTTGATGCGCTCCTAGTACGTGTCGGCATTCTGGTTCGTGCCGGTGATCGGGTCGAGGAAGACGATCTTCCACGCTTCGGCGAGGCACTCGTCTTCTTTGGACGCCCACTTGACGTGCGGCAAGCCGGTCCTGGCCGCCCGCTTCTTCTTTTTCCCTTTCCTCGCCGGAGTAGGCACCGGCTCCTCCTCCTCCTCCTCCGCTTCCTCGCCGTAGTCGAGCTCGTCGTCCATGTCGCCGATGAGGTCCATTGTATCTTCTTGGGCATTGAACCCGGGGAAGGCGGCGGCGGTGTCCGAGCCGGTCGTGATGATGTTGTCCATGTTGGCCTCCGTCTCGTCGGGGTTGCCGAGATACGACGACGAGGCTTGTGAGAAGAGCAGCGCGCCACGACGCAGAGGCGGCGTCGGGGAGGATGCGTAAGCCGGCGGCGAGTAGGTGTACGAGGGGTACTGGACGCTGACGAACGCGGGTGAGGGCGTGCGCTGGGCGGGGTGGCCATGTGGAATGGTGATGTTGGGGTTGAACCCGCCGTGCGCGTCACCGTCGATGTAGCCAGGCGAGGGCGCGCATCCCCAAGGGTGTGGCGACGGCGAGAAGCCGGCCGGCGACTCGACGCTCTGCTGGCTCCAGGGAACGTGTGGGCTGTGGCCGCCGGGTGGATTCATCATCCCCGCGCGAGATGCCTCTGCTTGTTCCGCCGCACGATCTGCTTGCTCTGCCACGGCCGCAGCCACTGCCGACGCCCTTTCCCGGGCCCTCTTGGCATTGAGCCTGTTTCGCCGTTCGGTGGTGACAGCCTCCCAGCGTTGAACCTCCGCCTTCCAGTCGGCGTTTGACATGCCCAGGGGTTTGGACGGTGGCGCCCTCGGCTTCCGCTGCTTCGGCTGGGTGGCGTCGGCATCGGTAGCAGCGCAAGGGGCCATGTACTTCTTCGGTGGCATGGAGGACGGATGGAGTGGAGAGGGAGAAGAATGGCGGGAGAAGATGATGTAGGGTAGAACCCTAATCACCCGATCTTTCACGGAAGGATCGGAATCCCGCGAGGAACACGAAGAACACAAAGGGGAAAACGAGGGAATCACAAGGGGGAACGAAGAGGAACACTCAAACTAACAAGAACAAGTCACACAAGTGCTAGATCCTCAGATACATAGAACGATACACGGTCCACAATCAACTAAGGACGATACAAGTAGCACGATCTTCTCCGTGAGGAGGTCTTGAGGGGGCCGCCCAAGATGGGGTGTGACACCCCAAAATTTTGACCTTGTTTTAATAAATTAAATTTTTTTCCAGGAGATTAAAACTTTTATTTTCTGGGCTCCCTTTTGATTTTTTTGAACCATTTTTCTCCCTTGTTATTATGGAGTTTTCCCCCAAAGTGAAAACTTTTCAAATATGTTATTGGACTTGTTTAACCTCTCAAGAAAAACTCTTCTTTTATTAGTAGAACTAATTACATAATTAATTTGCTTGATTTTTTATTTTCCTGAGAAATGGTTTTCCAAGGTTAGATGGCCATATTTGAACTACAACCATTTGATAAATTCACTTAAAGTTCCAACCAAAATTTGGAGATGTCATGTGATGTTTTTAAATCACTTTTATGCAAAAATATCTTTTATTCATGTAATATTTTGAGCTCTGCATCAATTTTTCTTCTCTGGTCCAGAGTGCAATTTTGCACTACAACCCATTTAAATATTTCTTTCTAGCCTCCACCAAAATTATGGGATGTTGATAGTAGCTTATGATTCAACTTTATGCAAAAACCCAGTGATGTTATTTGAAAAATTTGAGTGAATCAACCTCATTTTCATTCTGGTCCAGCCTTGTGATTTCTACTACAACCCTATTTATTTTTGCTCCAGTGACCTTGTGCCTTCTCCTACTTGTAGTCAACCCTACAAGACCCCTAAGTCTAGGAGCATGCACCCATTTGAATATTTTTGGTTCATGAAATAATGCCATTTATCTCCTGTCCAGAATTGTAGTTTTGCAAAACTTGCACTAACAAGTTTGTGTTTTTCACAAACTAACCTCACCACCCTCTTATTCATCTAAAGAGACCTCACTATGGAAGTTTTGGCCACTCCAAGAAATGCCTAGGTGCCTGTAGCATTTTGTCAAACACCTAGAGTGCATGAACAACTTTGACATGAATTTTGTCATTGCACCGTGAACTTGCACCTCTCATCAAACTAACCTGTCCACTAAGCCTCTAGATGACTTTAACCTAGGTCTGTTAAACCCCAACCTCACCCGAGACCTCTAGCATGCCCTGGAAATATGCCCTAGAGGCAATAATAAATTAGTTATTATTATATTTACTTGTTCATGATAATCGTTTATTATCCATGCTAGAATTGTATTGATAGGAAACTCAGATACATGTGTGGATACATAGACAACACCATGTCCCTAGTAAGCCTCTAGTTGACTAGCTCGTTGATCAATAGATGGTTATGGTTTCATGACCATGGACATTGGATGTCATTGATAACGGGATCACATCATTAGGAGAATGATGTGATGGACAAAGACCCAATCCTAAGCCTAGCACAAAGATCGTGTAGTTCGTATGCTAAAGCTTTTCTAATGTCAAGTATCATTTCCTTAGACCATGAGATTGTGCAACTTCTGGATACCATAGGAATACTTTGGGTGTGCCAAACGTCACAACGTAACTGGGTGGCTATAAAGGTGCACTACGGGTATCTCTGAAAGTGTCTGTTGGGTTGGCATGAATCGAGACTGGGATTTGTCACTCCGTGTGACGGAGAGGTATCTCTGGGCCCACTCGGTAGGACATCATCATAATGTGCACAATGTGATCAAGGAGTTGATCACGGGATGATGTGTTACGGAACGAGTAAAGAGACTTGCCGGTAACGAGATTGAACAAGGTATCGGGATACCGACGATCGAATCTCGGGCAAGTATCGTACCGCTAGACAAAGGGAATTGTATACGGGATTGATTAAGTCCTTGACATCGTGGTTCATCCGATGAGATCATCGTGGAACATGTGGGAGCCAACATGGGTATCCAGATCCCGCTGTTGGTTATTGACCGGAGAGTCATCTCGGTCATGTCTGCATGTCTCCCGAACCCGTAGGGTCTACACACTTAAGGTTCGGTGACGCTAGGGTTATAGAGATATTAGTATGCGGTAACCCGAAAGTTGTTCGGATTCCTGGATGAGATCCCGGACGTCATGAGGAGTTCCGGAATGGTCCGGAGGTAAAGATTTATATATAGGAAGTGCTATTTCGGCCATCGGGACAAGTTTCGGGGTCACCGGTATTGTACCGGGACCACCGGAAGGGTCCCGGGGGTCCACCGGGTGGGGCCACCTGCCCCGGGGACCACATGGGCTGTAGGGAGTGCGCCTTGGCCTATATGGGCCAAGGGCACCAGCCCCAAGAGGCCCACGCGCCAAGAGAAGAGGGAAAGGAAGAGTCCTAAAGGGGGAAGGCACCTCCGAGGTGCCTTGGGGAGGATGGACTCCTCCCCCCTTGGCCGCACCCTTCCTTGGAGGAAGGGGCAAGGCTGCGCCCTCCCCCTCTCCCTTGGCCCTATATATAGTGGGGGGAAGGGAGGGCAACCATACCTAAGCCCTGGCGCCTCCCTCTCCCTCCCATGACACATCTCCCTCCTCCCGCAGCGCTTGGCGAAGCCCTGTTGGAATCCCGCTACTTCCACCACCACGCCGTCGTGCTGCTGGATCTCCATCAACCTCTCCTCCCCCCTTGCTGGATCAAGAAGGAGGAGACGTCCCTGCTCCTTACGTGTGTTGAACGCGGAGGTGCCGTCCGTTCGGCGCTAGGATCATCGATGATTTGGATCACGACGAGTACGACTCCATCAACCCCGTTCTCTTGAACGCTTCCGCGCGCGATCTACAAGGGTATGTAGATCCAGTCCTCCCTCGTTGCTAGATGACTCCATAGATTGATCTTGGTGATACGTAGAAAATTTTGAATTATTGCTACGTTCCCCAACAGTGGCATCATGAGCTAGGTCTATGCGTAGTTTCTATGCACGAGTAGAACACAAAGTAGTTGGGGATGTTGATTTTGTTTAATATGCTTGCCGTTACTAGTCTTATCTTGATTCGGCGGCATCGTGGGATGAAGCGGCCCGGACCGACCTTACACGTACTCTTACGTGAGACTGGTTCCACCGACTAACATGCACTAGTTGCATAAGGTGGCTAGCGGGTGTCTGTCTCTCCCACTTTAGTCAGATCGGATTCGATGAAAAGGGTCCTTATGAAGGGTAAATAGAAATTGGCATATCACGTTGTGGTCTTTGCGTAGGTAAGAAACGTTCTTGCTAGAAACCCATAGCAGCCACGTAAAACATGCTAACAACAATTAGAGGACGTCTAACTTGTTTTTGCAGGGTATGCTATGTGATGTGATATGGCCAAAAGGATGTGATGAATGATATATGTGATGTATGAGATTGATCATGTTCTTGTAATAGGAATCACGATTTGCATGTCGATGAGTATGACAACCGGCAGGAGCCATAGGAGTTGTCTTAATTTATTTATGACCTGCGTGTCAACATAAACGTCATGTAATTACTTTACTTTATTGCTAAAGCGTTAGCCATAGTAGTAGAAGTAATAGATGACGAGACAACTTCAAGAAGACACGATGATGGAGATCATGATGATGGAGATCATGATGATGGAGATCATGGTGTCATGCCGGTGACGATGATGATCATGGAGCCCCGAAGATGGAGATCAAAGGGAGCAAAGTGATGATGGCCATATCATGTCACTATTTGATTGCATGTGATGTTTATCATGTTTATGCATCTTGTTTACTTAGAACGACGGTAGTAAATAAGATGATCCCTCATAATAATTTCAAGAAAGTGTTCCCCCTAACTGTGCACCGTTGTGAAAGTTCGTCGTTTCGAAGCACCACGTGATGATCGGGTGTGATAGATTCTTACGTTCACATACAACGGGTGTAAGACAGATTTACACACGCGAAACACTTAGGTTGACTTGACGAGCCTAGCATGTACAGACATGGCCTCTGAACACAAGAGACCGAAAGGTCGAGCATGAGTCGTATGGTAGATACGATCAACATGAAGATGTTCACCGATGTTGAGTAGTCCATCTCACGTGATGATCGGACACGGCCTAGTTGACTCGGATCATGTAATCACTTAGATGACTAGAGGGATGTCTGTCTGAGTGGGAGTTCATAAGATGAACTTAATTATCCTGAACATAGTCAAAAGGTCTTCGCAAATTATGTCGTAGCTCGCATTTCAGTTCTACTATTTAGATATGTTCCTAGAGAAAATTTAGTTGAAAGTTGATAGTAGCAATTATGCGGACTAGGTCCGTAAACTGAGGATTGTCCTCATTACTTCATAGAAGGCTTATGTCCTTAATGCACTGCTCAGTGTGCTGAACCTCGAACGTTGTCTGTGGATGTTGCGAACATCTGACATACACATTTTGATAACTACGTGATAGTTCAGTTAAACGGTTTAGAGTTGAGGCACCGAAGACGTTTTGAAACGTCACGAAACATATGAGATGTTTCGAGGGCTGAAATTGGGATTTCAAGCTCGTGCCCACGTCAAGAGGTATAAGACCTCCGACGATTTTCTTAGCCTGCAAACTAAGGAGAAAAGCTCAATTGTTGAGCTTGTGCTCATATTGTCTGAGTACAACAATCATTTGAATCGAGTGGGAGTTGATCTTCCATATGAGATAGTGATGTTTCTCCGAAGTCATTACCACCAAGCTTCTAAAGGTGCACTACGTGTATCTATGAAAGTGTCTATTGGGTTGGCACGAATCGAGACTGGGATTTGTCACTCCGTGTGACGGAGAGGTATCTCTGGGCCCACTCGGTAGGACATCATCATAATGTGCACAATGTGATCAAGGAGTTGATCACGGGATGATGTGTTACGGAACGAGTAAAGAGACTTGCCGGTAACGAGATTGAACAAGGTATCGGGATACCGACGATCGAATCTCGGGCAAGTATCGTACCGCTAGACAAAGGGAATTGTATACGGGATTGATTAAGTCCTTGACATCGTGGTTCATCCGATGATATCATCGTGGAACATGTGGGAGCCAACATGGGTATCCAGATCCCGCTGTTGGTTATTGACCGGAGAGTCATCTCGGTCATGTCTGCATGTCTCCCGAACCCGTAGGGTCTACACACTTAAGGTTCGGTGACGCTAGGGTTATAGAGATATTAGTATGCGGTAACCCGAAAGTTGTTCGGATTCCTGGATGAGATCCCGTACGTCACGAGGAGTTCCGGAATGGTCCGGAGGTAAAGATTTATATATAGGAAGTGCTATTTTGGCCATCGGGACAAGTTTCGGGGTCACCGGTATTGTACTGGGACCACTGGAAGGGTCCCGGGGGTCCACCGGGTGGGGCCACCTGCCCTTGGGACCACATGGGCTGTAGGGGGTGCGCCTTGGCCTATATGGGCCAAGGGCACCAGCCCCAAGAGGCCCATGTGCCAAGAGAAGAGGAAAAGGAAGAGTCCTAAAGGGGGAAGGCACCTCCGAGGTGCCTTGGGGATGATGGACTCCTCCCCCCTCGGCCGCACCCTTCCTTGGAGGAAGGGGCAAGGCTGCGCCCTCCCCCTCTCCCTTGTCCCTATATATAGTGGGGGGAAGGGAGGGCAACCATACCTAAGCCCTGGCGCCTCCCTCTCCCTCCCATGACACATCTCCCTCCTCCCGCAGCGCTTGGCGAAGCCCTGTTGGAATCCCGCTACTTCCACCACCACGCCGTCGTGCTGCTGGATCTCCATCAACCTCTCCTCCCCCTTGCTGGATCAAGAAGGAGGAGACGTCGCTGCTCCGTACGTGTGTTGTACGCGGAGGTGCCATCCGTTCGGCGCTAGGATCATCGGTGATTTGGATCACGACGAGTACGACTCCATCAACCCCGTTCTCTTGAACGCTTCCGCGCGCGATCTACAAGGGTATGCAGATCCACTCCTCCCTCGTTGCTAGATGACTCCATAGATTGATCTTGGTGATACGTAGAAAATTTTGAATTATTGCTACGTTCCCCAACAGTAGGTAGGGTATGGTTCAGTAAGTTGTTAACCCTTGTCTTGGCACACACCGTATAGAGAGGACATAGTGGAAGATACCGGTTGTAGCCGATAGGCATGCCACCTTGTCCGGGGGCATGGGTGTATCCGGTTGGGACCGAGAGGGGGGCACCCCTTAGAGCGCGCGATAGAAATTTGATCCCATGCTACGCGAGGTTGTAGCCTCCCCACTTAGAGTTTTGCTTAACAGGTGTCATGGGTGATTCCAGACACGAGTAAAAGCTGGTGTGTGCAAGTCAGGTGTGTTTCAATTAAAAGACCGTAGACGGAATTAGTCCGATGGACTAAAGGAATCCGTTACTCGTGGGTAAATAGTACACTCTCTGCAGAGATATTAAACCTATTCGAATAGTCGTGTCCATGGTTAAGGACTACAGTCTGGGATGGGTCAAGTGTCGGTCTTAGTGTCGGTCTTCGGAGGAGAAACTACTAACCCGAATATTGATTATGACTTGTGATATATGATGGTTATGATTGTTATCATTATGGACTAGCCTTTTGCATTGTTTGAAATAATGAATATCCCTGGGACGGTACCACCTCCTGGATATTCACTATGATTATGTTTATATATATATAAGCCCTTTAGGTGGCGTCGCTCAGACGCCCGACTGTGGCATGTTTGTTATTTCATTTTCGTATAAGCCCTTTATGTGGCGTCGCTCAGACGCCCGACTGTGGCAGGTTCGTTATTTCATTTACTTACAAGCCCTTTATGTGGTGTCGCTCAGACGCCCGACTGTGGCATGCTTGTTATTTTATTTACTTCATAAGCCCTTTATGTGGTGTCGCTCAGACGCCCGACTGTGGCATGCTTGTTATTTTATTTACTTCATAAGCCCTTTATGTGGTGTCGCTGAGACGCCCAACTGTGGCATGCTTGTTATTTATTTACCTTATAAGCCCTTTATGTGGTGTCGCTAAGACGCCCGATTGCGGCATGCTCACTTTTACTATCCTTTCGAGACGTCGCTTTATACATCCGATCGGTGCATTTTATTACTATTCTGTCATTACATATTCCTGTAGCACATAAATAACCTGCTTGCATGCATCGGTATTTTATTTTCATGACGGACGTTATGATTATAGAATATTTTCAGAGCATGATTATCGTTTGCTATATTATACCCATGTTCATAATGTCTGCGAGTACATTCAAAAGTACTCACTGGCTTGTCCCTGGCTATTGTCTTGGCCAGATTGCTTGCTTGGAGAGGAGCGTTGTGATGACAGCCCCGGAACCTACGCAATGGAGATAGCAGCCTCGCGGAGATAGGAGTTATCCTGATCAGCTGTTCCTGTGGGAAATGGAGTCCCATAGACCGTGGTGAACCACAAACCGCTTCCGCCATCGACCACTAGAAACCAATTGTTGTACTCTCAGACCCGAATGGTCTTGTACTACACATTTTGTATTTTTGCTTGGAATTTCTGTATCAAGTTGGTGCCTCATCAGCTAACAGTAATCCTGGGGCTGGTGAGCACAACGGCCATTTTCTGGAAATTAATACCCGGAAAACCGGTCGCGACAGGGGATCTTGATGTCTTCTCCGCAAGGAGGTCTTGAATCCAAAGGGATCTTCTCCAAAGAGGCCGCAGTCTCTCTGTGGAGTAGATACAATATGGATGATCAATGCTCTATCTCTACAAATGAGCTAACACAACGCTAACCCTAGAAAGTTGGACGAGGTGAAGTATATATAGTCTAGGGGATAAGGGATACACGGGCCTCGTCCCTTCACTGTGCGCAGACAGGGGAGGCCGGACGTTCGGGCGTCGGGCCAGATGTCCGGGCTTTCACGTGACGCCGGATGTCCGGGCTGAGGAGGCCGGATGTCCGGGCTGGAGCGGTGGGCTTTGTTGCTCTCGGGTTCAGAGGGGTCCGGATTTCTGGGCTGGTGGCCGGATGTCCGGGGGCTCGGGAAAGGCCGGATGTCCGGGCTCGCGGGGCCGGATGTCCGGGGCTTGTAGGCGCCTGGTGGCTGAGCAGCTGTAGTGGATGACGCTCCAGGGGCCGGATGTCCGGGGCCTGGGAGATGTTCTTGGCTCCTTCTGTTGGTTCTCCTCATCCGTGAACTTGGGGACTTGTCCGTATTCACATGCATCTTCGGGAGGGTCCTCTTGGTACCTGATCATGCACAACATCTCGGACTTAGGTAGTAGCCATGTCTCATGCATAGAAAGTGGAAGTTCGGAGAGGAGTGAGTTCACGTTATCTTCGATAGCCTTGGCTCGGGCTCTAGTCATTGGTCCAAGTGGTGTCATTGGAGGTGTAGGTGCGTCCATGGGGATGGTCTTGGGATGCTCCACATCATCTCCCCTCCCTTGGGGAAGATCCATCCTCGGATCAAAATCCTCATCACCATGGTAGGTCGAGAGATCTTTGATGTTGAAGATGTCGCTCACGGAGTACTTGTCACGTGGGATGTCGATCTTGTAAGCATTGTTGTTGTAGCGTGCAAGCACCTTGAAGGGTCCATCCGCTCATGGTTGAAGCTTGGACTTGTGTTCTTGTGGAAAGCGATCTTTGCGAAGATGTATAGGGTGCTTGTTGACGTTCAGCTTGGTCGCAAGGCGTTGTACTTGGCGCTCGATGGTGTTTCTTGTATCTTCATGCACCTTCTTGAGATGGGTCACTCATGCACTTGCGTCCAAATTGATGCGCTCTTGTAGTGGTAGAGGAAGAATGTCCAATGATGACAATGGGTTGAATCCGTAGACGACCTCGAAGGGGGACTTGCCGGTTGTTGAGTGTCTTGCTCGGTTGTAGGCGAACTTGGCGATAGGTAGGTACTCCTCCCACTCATTGATGTTCTTCTTGATGAGTACTCGAAGTAGAGCGGAGAGTGTGCGGTTGGTCACCTCCGTTTGGCCGTCGGTTTGAGGATGGTATGCCGTGGAGAATAGTACCTTGATTCCGAGTTTGGCGCATAGGGTCTTCCAAAAGTAGCTAAGGAACTTGACATCGCGGTCCAAGACTATCGTCTTGGGCACTTCATGTAGACGCAATACTTCCCTATAGAAGAGATTAGCAACATGTGAAGCATCGTCTATCTTGTTGCAAGGAATAAAATGTGCCATTTTTGAGAAACGGTCCACAATGACAAATACCGAATCATTGCCATTTTGAGTCCTAGGCAACCCAAGTACAAAGTCCATGCTAATGTCTTCCCATGGTTGATATGGAATTGGTAGAGGCATATAAAGGCCATGGGATTGAGCTTTGGACTTAGCTTTGCGACATGTAGAGCAACGGTTGGTGAAGCGATTGACGTCGTGAAACATCTTTGGCCAAAAGTAGTTCTTCGAGAGCGTGGTGAACGTCTTGTCGCGTCCAAAATGTCCCATTAAGCCTCCTCCATGAGATTCCTGCAAAAGCAACAAACGAAGAGAAGACTCGGGGATGCAAAGTTTGTTAGCTCGCATAAGATATCCATCCTTGATGTAATAGCATTCCCAAGAAGTATGCATCAAACACTTGGCATAAGGAGTAGCAAAAGTAGGGTCATGCTCATACAAGTCTTGTATGTGCTCAAAGCCAATGACATCGAATTCAAGTTGAGTAACAAGCATGCATATGCGGGAAAGGGCATCCGCCACAATGTTTTCTTTGCCCTTAATGTACTTGATGACATAAGGAAAAGACTCAATAAATTCACTCCATTTAGCATGACGCTTGTTCAACTTGGTTTGTCCCTTAAGATACTTGAGAGTCTCATGATCGGTATGAATGATAAACTCATGGGGACTAAGGTAATGTTCCCATTCATGCAAGACTCGGACTAAAGCATATAGCTCTTTGTCATAAATGGGGTAATTGAGTTGTGCTCCGGAAAGTTTCTCACTAAAATAAGCTATGGGGTGCTTCTCTTCCGTTAACACATCTCCTGTGCCGTTACCACTAGCATCGCAATGAATCTCAAAGGGTTTGTCGAAGTTGGGTAACGCAAGCACGGGAGCATGAGTAAGCAAATTCTTAAGCTCATTGAATGCGGTGTCTTGGGATAGTCCCCAAACAAAAGGCGCATTCTTCTTGCTCAAAGCATGCAAAGGAGATGCAATGGTGCTAAAATCCTTCACGAAGCGACGATAGAAACCCGCAAGGCCAAGAAAGCTACACACTTGATGCAAATTGGTTGGTTGTGGCCAAGTCTTAATAGCAATGATCTTGGACTCATCAACATGAACACCCTTAGAAGAAACAACAAAACCCAAGAAAACGAGCTTGTCAATGCCAAAAGGGCATTTCTCCATATTAGCATAGAGTTGCTCTTTTCGAAGAGTTTGCAAAACAGTTCGAACATGGATGACATGATCTCTAAGAGATTTGCTATAAACAAGAATATCATCAAAGTAGACCACAACAAATATACCAATGTAAGGGCGAAAGACATGATTCATAAGACGCATAAAAGTGCTCGGTGCTTCCGATAGACCCATAGGCATGACTAACCACTCATACAAGCCAAACTTGGTTTTGAAAGCGGTTTTCCATTCATCACCCTCTTGTATGCGGATTTGATAGTAACCACTTTTAAGGTCAATTTTGGAAAAGATAGTGGCACCGCTAAGCTCAGCAAGCATATCGTCGAGGCGTGGAATGGGATACCTATAGCGAACGGCGATAGTATTGATAGGTCTACAATCGAAGCACATGCGAAATCTACCGTCTCGTTTTGGCACAAGAATGACCGGGACGGCACAAGGGCTCAAACTTTCACGCACATGTCCATGGTCTATGAGATGCTTTACTTGCCTTTGTATTTCTTTAGTCTCTTCGGGGTTGACGTGGTAGGGAGCTTTGTTCGGGAGCGGTGCTCCGGGGATGAGGTCGATTCGGTGCTCAATGCCTCGTAGTGGAGGTAGTCCCGGAGGTAGCTCATCGGGGAAAACATCGTGAAATTCCTGCAAAAGAGAAGACAAGACTAAAGGTAGAGCATGAGAGGTGTTAGCTTGTGTTGTATTGTCCTTGCACACTAGGACATAGTGCATGACACTAGATGGGTTCTCACACACTCCTCTTATCTCACTTTTGGTGGCAAATAGGACTAAGTTCTTCTTGTCGCTCATCGTGGAGGCACTCGATTTGGGATTGTGGCGCTCACTCTCTTTTTGGTGGCTCGCTCTCTCACTATGATCTCCACGATGGGTGGATTGCTTGTCGGCGATCACTTGGCTTGGAGACATGGGGCGAAGTACATACTCCTTTCCCTTCATCTTGAAGATGTAGTGGTTTGATCGACCATTGTGGATGACTCCTCTATCGAATTGCCATGGGCGTCCAAGGAGAAGGTGGCAAACGGTCATTGGAATGACGTCGCACTCCAAGGTGTCTTCGTAGGCGCCAATTTTGAAGGAGACATGTACTCGATGCTCGACTGGGATAGTGCCGGAGTCGCTAAGCCATTGCACTTTGTATGGATGTGGATGCTTCGTCTTGGGCAATTGGAGCTTGGAGCAAAGTTCTTCACTTGCGAGATTATGACAACTTCTTCCATCAATGATGACCTTGACGGATCGTCCATTGATGCCAGCCTTGGTATGAAAGATATGGCATCTTTAGTCTTCTTCTTGATGATGTTGGAGAGTCAAGACCTTGGAGACAACAAGGGCGGGACTTGAATCTTCATCGCAAAAGACTTGTTCCTCGTCATCGTTCACTTGCCGGTGCATGGTGACTTGCTCAACGGCTTCCATTTCGCCTTCACTCATTGAGTCATAAGTGCCATCGTTGTTAAGGATCATGGTTCGCTTGTTGGTGCACTCATGGGACTTGTGGCCTCGGCCTCCGCAAGTGAAACACTTGAAGGAACTCGTTTTGGCGGTCTCATCAGTTGGAGTTGATGATGATGGAGCTATTGGCTTGAAGTTGCTCGAAGTAGGATGACTTGGAGTTGACGAAGCTTTCTTGGAACTTCGAGTAGAAGGCTTGGTAGTCGGTGTTGGAGTCGTTGAAGCTTGGTTGTTGGAGAAACCGTATGTCTTGGAAGAGAACTTGGCATACTTGAAATCATCTTGCACTTGGCGTTCCGCTTTGGTAGCTTTATGCACTAGCTCGATGAGGTTCGAGTATGATTGGAAGTCGGCGATCTTCTTGATAGGATGGTTGAGTCCATTCAATAAACGTGCCATAGTTTTCTCATCATCTTCCGTGACATTGGCTCGTATCATGGCAATCTCCATCTCCTTGTAGTACTCTTCAACGCTCTTGGTTCCTTGCTTGAGTAGTTGGAGTTTCTTGAAGAGGTCGCGGTTGTAGTAGGTAGGCACAAAGCGTGCTCTCATGACATCCTTCATTTGCGCCCAAGTAGTGACGGGTGGTTCACCTCTTGCCTCTCGGCGCTCGATAACTTGTTCCCACCAAATGAGGACATAGTCTTTGAACTCAAGGGATGCCATCGCGATCTTCTTCTCTTATTCATAGTTGTGCAAACGGAAGATCTTGTCAACTTTCAATGCCCATGAAAGGTACTCTTCGGGGTCATTGCTTCCGTTGAACTTGGGCATGGTGAAATTTAGCTTGCCATAGCATTGCTCTTCATTGTGTTGGGGTCGGGTATGATGCCCATGTTGTTGATGATTGCCCAACTCGTGGTGCTCTTGGCGCGGAGGGTCTCCATTGTCTTCATGCTCTTGATGAACTTGTTGTTCTTGGCGAGCTTGTGGAGGAGCTTGTCGAGCTCGAGGAGGAACTTGAGGAATGTGACAATGCACGCGAGCTTGATGTCGTCGTTCATGAATTTCTTCTCGTACTGCTTCCTCTTGTTCACGGGCTTGTCGACCTCGGTCGGCTACGGCTCGACTTGAATCTCGTAGTGCTTGTTGCGCCTCAAGTGCTTGAGCGTCACAGAGTTTTTGTGGTTGACGTTGTGCCTCGGCATCTTGTGCATTTTGGTGTAGGCGCGCTCGCTCTTCGTCTTCATGTTGGCATTGTCGTTGCCGTTCTCGTGCTAGCGCAAAGGCCTCTTGAGTTTGACGTTGTCGGCGCTTTTGCGAGTCGGTGTCGCGTAGAGGATTGAGGCTTGCTTGATGCTCATTGCACGCGGCACGACGAAGAGTGTTCGATATTGGTGTACTTGAGTCAGAGAGGGTGAAGTCGGAATGGCGACTTGAACGGCTCCTTCTTGAAGTGGAAGAAGAGCGGTTGAGCAACAAAGCGCGAATCTCGTCCATCCTTGCGTCATTCTCTTGATTGTGATCGTCGAGCTTGTGGTTGAAGTAGTCCCTTGTACGTTGCTCGGAGAGTTGCAAGTCGGTGGCGAGGTTGTCGATTCAGTCACTCATAGCTTGTTGCTCTTGATGCAAAGCACGTTGTACACCAAAGAGGTGACTCTTGGTGACGAAGGAATTCATGCCGTCGTCTTGCTCCATGAAGAGTGGGTTGGTATAAGTACTTGGCCTATCCATCATTTCAAGACAAATGTGAGTGGTAGAAAGAGAAGAACGAATACCAAATGTACCTTGACCGAAGTTGAAAGTGGATCGATGATCACTCCAATGTAGGACAAGGAAATAGCACAATTGGTACTTGCTCTTGTCGGTTTCTCACACCTACACAAGTAAAAGCTTATGGTGGAGCTTGGTTAGGATGGTGGCACAAATTTGATGCAATTGTAAGCGAGCTTCAATAATGTTGGAAAAGATTTGCAAGATGCAATGTAACAAGTAGACCAAGCATATAAGGTACGCGGAAACACACACGCAAAAAGATAAGTGGGGTTGGGCAACCAAGTATGAGCCAAAATGTGCTTTCCACAAAAATGCTCTTGTTGCACAACACAAGAGAGACACTAGCATGATTGCACAATAGGAGGATACAAGAACTTGTGCACAACCTACTTAGCAAAAATGCAATGACTTCTATCCCAAGTATGCTCTATGCAAGGTGTTGCTATGATATGATCCAAGATGATCGAGTATGACAATCTTAATGTTGTATGATGCTATGGTTTTTACTTAAAAGCTCTTTGCTTATCTTTCCTATTTGCTTAAAAGCTTGCTTGGCTCTTTGATGTGTGAGCTCTTTTCTCATGCAATGCTTGACGAACCAAGATAGCAATTGTGTATGCGATGACAACTTTGTGACATAAGAGATGATACCAATATATGCAACAATGATGTATGTATGCTATGGGAATTATGATCACTAATGTGCACAAGTCTCGTTGCGGGCAATACTCAATGGCTAGTCTCGATGGGTAAGGCTATGATGGCTATCAATGTAATGGCAAGAGTGATATGTCCAATACCAAGATGAATTTACCGTATTGCTATGATATGGTGTCAAAATGGTAGCACGAATACCAAGGTGTAGTCGAGGTTGTCATTGTTGATGACGCGTTTGTGGCAAAGATGAGCGGCGGTGATGTTGATGTCGAACCGTACCTAGATAGCCGAAACACAAATAGGACACGGTACTACAACTCAAATTCTCAAAGCAAAAATGGACCAAAATTGTCGGAGATGGTGTTGGTAAGCGGTGGTTGTCTATGGGGTATATGGTGGTGCTATGCAGAAGTGGTGGAAGTATGCGGAAGTATATGTGGGCACCGGAACAAAATTTGGCGAAAATATGGACGGAAAATGGGACGGTGGATGGAGATGTTGCTATCAGGGGCCAGATGTTCGTGCTGGATGCCCGGATGTCTGGGACGTCGGACGTCCGGGCTTGTCGGGCCGGATGTCCGGGCTCTGGATCCGGGGATGAACGTGATGAACACCGCGTGCGAAGGTCAAATCCGGGGCAAAATTCGGAAGAATTTATGGATGGAAATTGGGGAAAAAGGATGGGAAGCTAGATCCACTCAAAACAAAGCAAATCCACGGATCCAAACCAACAAAATATCAACACACCAACAAATCACACAAAAATGGGCTATTTTTGTGGGGCAATTTTCGAATTAGGACGAAAAACAACAAAACAAGGCTAGAAACACAACGGGAAGGCTCCGAAATCGTGATCAACATGGCTCTAGATACCAAGATGATGTAGGGTAGAACCCTAATCGCCCGATCTTTCATGAAAGCAGCGGAATCCCGCGAGGAACACGAAGAACACAATGGGGAAAACGAGGGAATCACAAGGGGGAACGAAGAGGAACACTCAAACTAACAAGAACAAGTCACACAAGTGCTAGATCCTCGGACACATAGAACGATACACGGTCCACAATCAACTGAGGACGATACAAGTAGCACGATCTTCTCCGTGACGAGGTCTTGAGGGGCCGCCCAAGAGGGGGTCTTGATGTCTTCTCCGCAAGGAGGTCTTGAATCCAAAAGGATCTTCTCCGAAGAGGCCGCGGTCTCTCTCGTGGAGTAGATCCGATATGGATGAGCAATGCTCTATCTCTACAAATGAGCTAACACAACGCTAACCCTAGAAAGTTGGACGAAGTGGAGTATATATAGTCTAGGAGGGAGAAGGGATACACGGGCCTCGACCCTTCACTGTGCGCAGACAGGGGAGGCCGGACGTCCGGGCTGAGGAGGCCGGATGTCCGGGCTGGAGCGGTGGGCTTTGTTGCTCTCGGGTTCGGAGGGGTCCGGATTTTTGGGCTGGTGGCCGGATGTCCGGGGGCTCGGGAAAGGCCGGATGTCCGGGCTCACGGGGCCGGATGTCCGGGGCTTCTAGGCGCCTGGTGGCTGAGCAGCTGTAGTGGATGACGCTCCAGGGGCCGGATGTCCGGGGTCACGGCCGGATGTCCGGGGCCTGGGAGATGTTCTTGGCTCCTTCCGTTGGTTCTCCTCATCCGTGGACTTGGGGACTTGTCCGTCTTCACGTGCATCTTTGGGAGGGTCCTCTTGGTACCTGATCATGCACAACATCTCGGACTTAGGTAGTAGCCATGTCTCATGCATAGAAAGTGGAAGTTCAGAGAGGAGTGAGTTCACCTTATCTTTGATAGGCTTGGCTCGGGCTCTAGACATTGGTCCAAGTGGTGTCGTTGAAGGTGTAGGTGCGTCCATGGCGGTGGTCTTGGGATGCTCCGCATCACAAGAGGGCAGAAGGGGGGGATGGAGGGAAACGGAGGGAGAAAAGCGGGGGGATCCGCGAAAGAAGGGCCTTCGCTCGCCGATAGAGCGGACCCACGCGCCTTTTTGCTTCGGCTGGCGCCCCCAGGCGCACCCCGGAGGCTTAGGTTCGGCTCGGATTCGCCGGCTATTATTTTAGTCCAAAACGGTGATAAAGAAGATCCTAGAGATGCGACTGGACCGATTTTTAGACGTCAACGCTAAAAAATGGCTTGAGGACGTGTCAGGGACGCGGCTGAAGATGCTCTAAACGCTACATCCAAATTAAACACTCGTCGACTGACCGGCCGGCACACAAACTTGCGCGGGGCCGAGCAATGCGGGCGGCGCCTGCAAGACCAGACACAAAAAAACAGACGTTGCATGTGTTTAGCAGTTGAGAGCGCTGCGCTTTAGCAAGTCTTACACTAGTGATTAACAATCCAGTGGCCTAAACAATTGATCATGGCCCAACTTTTGTGCAAGCATCCTCCCATTTAGGGCGACTTGCAAGGACGGGCTCTATATATATTCAAGTTAGTTAATTAACGACAGTGATCCGGAGACATGTGCAAGTAGAGTCGGTTGTTTAATTTCTCAAAAAAAAGAATTAGTTGTTTAATTTTGTTATGCAGCTAACTAGACATTAGCGCAGCAAAAACTGGGACTGTTTTGCAAAGCCGGATGCATATATACAGACACCATCTTTCGGGAGGTTAAACGCTCCAGTTCAGACGACGACTTAATTAGGCTCTCCGCTCTACACTCTCTTCTGAGCTGAACACTGAAGTATAGTGCAGTGCATTACTCTCTTGGTCAGCGATCTCTCTGACAGCATGAGGAGTTGCAGTTCCAGCCACTTGTCACTGGCTGCAGCCGTGGTCTTGCTTCTGGTACTGACGGCGGCCATGGAGGCTGAAGGCATCCGTCTAGACGCCGAGACCCGGGCTTCAGTCGGCAGTAGCAGCAGCAACCCAGTGCACAATGTAAGTAGTGGTTCTGATGATCTTTTCATTCGTCGTCGATCTCAATCTTTGGATAGTTTCTGCAGATGCTAATTAACTTGCTTGTCTTCATGATTGCAGAAACCAAGCGATAGTTTGGTCAAGGGTTCTACTACAAGCTCGGTAAGCGAGAGCGAGACGACGAGAAGCGCCGGTGCTGTGAAAGAGGCAGCGGGGCATGGGTTGCCGGAGTTCCATGAAGACTACTACGTTCGAACTGCTCACAGTTCTAGGCACCACTGACCAAACACTAAACAGCTAGTTAAGTTAGTCAGTCAGTCAGTCGCACCGGCTGCAAGCTAGCATTCATTCGTAGTAGTTGCTAAAGTTTCATGTATGCTTTTAGAGAGTGAGCACATGGTGATGGTGATAGGATAGCAATAGCAGCTGCCAAGCAAGCTTATTAGCTCCACTTGTGCATCTCTGCAGACTGCAGTGTAAGGCTGTAAGCAGGAGAAGGAAATTTTTTGATGTACTGACCTCTTGTCTAAGGAAACACCTGAAGTTCAGAGTTCAGTAATCTGGCAAAGAAGGACCGTGCACCTGCACAGATGACAGAACAGCTAGTACGCGTCAGTTGGATGACTACTGGTAATCGTGTAGTCATAGTGTGTTACGTAGGAGAGTAGCACTGTACCACTACCCGCTGCGGGCGATTAGTTCGTGGGCATTATTCCGTGTTCGTAGCGACTACCAACTCCAACGTCGCCGGATTTGCTGCAGTGTTGTTCGCTGAGTAAAGTACTATATGTCCCGGCCGGACGGTGCACTGAAGTATTCTATACCCATCCTCTGTTTTTGGCACATGCTCAACGACTAGATGATTGATGGTTGATTGGGCTAGCCACCTTTTGGAGGGCACACGACGTCCCCGAGACAGGGAAAAAGGAACATGTTGATAAAAGGCAAAAAATGGGAAACGCATGAGACGTTCCATATTTTTTCTTATTGTTTCGTTTTTGCTGTCATGGAAGCATTTTTTGTCGTTGCGTCTATGCGTTTGGTTGTCATGGTAGTATTTCTTGACCGGTGTTGGTACCATGCCAGCATATTTCTCCCAGACAGCATTTTCTGACTTTCACCCATTTTCGGCCAAATCACCTCATTTTCAAATTGGTAGAATGGTGTGGTTTCTGTGTCACCCAGGCATGACAGCATCCAGGTGGTATGTGGTTTGTTCACATTTTCCCTCACATCTGCCCGTTTTCGACCATTTGACCGTTTCCACCGTCTCAAACCTTGTTTTACGTCACCGTTGTTGTTGGAAATATACCCTAGAAGCAATAATAAAATGATTATTATATTTCTTTGTTCATGATAATTGTCTATTATTCATGCTATAATTGTATTATTTGGAAATCGTAATACATGTGTGAATACATAGACCATGATGTGTTCCTAGTGAGCCTCTAGTTGACTAGCTCGTTGATCAACGGATAGTCATGGTTTCCTGGCTATGGACATGGGGATGTCATTGATAACGGGATCACATCATTAGGAGAATGATGTGATGGACAAGACCCAAACCTAAGCATAGCACAAAGATCGTGTAGTTCGTTTGCTGTAGCTTTTCTGGATGTCAAGTATCATTTCCTTAGACCATGAGATTGTGCAACTCCCGGATGCCGTAGGAGTGCCTTGGGTGTGCCAAACGTCACAACGTAACTGAGTGACTATAAAGGTACATTACAGGTATCTCCGAAAGTGTCTGTTGGGTTGGCACGAATCGAGACTGGGATTTGTCACTCCGTATGACGGTGAGGTATCTCTGGGCCCACTCGGTAATGCATCATCATAATGAGCTCAATGTGATCAAGTGGTTGATCACGGGATCATGCATTACGGTACGAGTAAAGTGACTTGCCGGTAACGAGACTGAACGAGGTATTGGGATACCGACGATCGAGTCTCGGGCAAGTAACGTACCGATTGACAAAGGGAATTGAGTACGGGATTGATTAGGTCCTCGACATCGTGGTTCATCCGATGAGATCATCGAGGAGCATGTGGGAGCCAACATGGGTATCCAAATCCCGTTGTTGGTTATTGACCAGAGAGTCGTCTCGGTCATGTCTGCTTGTCTCCCGAACCCGTAGGGTCTACACACTTAAGGTTCGGTGACGCTAGGGTTGTATAGATATGAGTATGCAGTAATCCGAAAGTTGTTTGGAGTCCCGGATGAGATCCTGGACGTCACGAGAAGTTCCGGAATGGTCCGGAGGTGAAGAATTATATATATGAAGTGTTATTTCGGCCATCGGGAAAGTTTCGGGGTCAAAGGTATTGTACCGGGACCACCGAATGGGTCCCGGGGGTTCATCGGGTGGGGCCACCCATCCCGGAGGGCCCCAAGGGCTGAAGTGGGGAGGGGAACCAGCCCTTAGTGGGCTGGTGCGCCCCCCCTTGGGCCCCCCATGCGCCTAGGGTTGGGAACCCTAGGGGAGGGGGCGCCTCCACTTGCCTTGGGGGTTACTCCACCCCCTTGGCCGCCGCCCCCCTAGGAGATCCCATCTCCTAGGGCCGGCGCACCCTCCTAGGGGGCCTATATAAAGGGGGGAGGGAGGGCAGCCACACCTCAAGCCTTGGCGCCTCCCTCTCCCCTGCTACACCTCTCCCTCTCGCAGAAGCTCGGCGAAGCCCTGCTGCGGTGACTGCTGCATCCACCACCACGCCGTCGTGCTGCTGGATCTTCATCAACCTCTCCTTCTCCCTTGCTGGATCAAGAAGGAGGAGACGTCACGCTGACCGTACGTGTGTTGAACGCGGAGGTGCCGTCCGTTCGGCGCTAGGATCTCCGGTGATTTGGATCACGACGAGTACGACTCCCTCATCCCCGTTCTTTGAACGCTTCCGCTCGCGATCTACAAAGGTATGTAGATGCATCCGATCACTCGTTGCTAGATGAACTCATAGATGGATCTTGGTGAAAACGTAGGAAAAAATTTTGTTTTCTGCAACATTCCTCAACAGTGGTATCAGAGCTAGGTCTATGCGTAGTTCTCTTTGCATGAGTAGAACACAATTTTTTGTGGGCGTAGATGTTGTTAACTTTCTTGCCGCTACTAGTCTTATTTTGCTTCAGCGGTATTATGGGATGAAGCGGCCCGGACCAACCTTACACGTACGCTTATGTGAGACCGGTTCCACCGACTGACATGCACTAGTTGCATAAGGTGGCTGGCGGGTGTCTGTCTCTCCCACTTTAGTTGGAGCGGATTTGACGAAAAGGGTCCTTATGAAGGGTAAATAGAAGTTGACAAATCACGTTGTGGCTTTAACGTAGGTAAGAAAACATTCTTGCTAGAACCCTCTTGCAGCCACGTAAAACTTGCAACAACAATTAGAGGACGTCTAACTTGTTTTTGCAGCAAGTGTTTTATGATATGATATGGCCAAAGTTGTGATGAATGATGAATGATATATGTGATGTATGAGATCATGTTCTTGTAATAGGAATCACGACTTGCATGTTGATGAGTATGACAACCGGCAGGAGCCATAGGAGTTGTCTTTATTTTTTTTGTATGACCTGCGTGTCATTAAGAAATGCCATGTAAATTACTTTACTTTATTTCTAAACGTGTTAGCCATAGTAGTAGAAGTAATAGTTGGCGAGCAACTTCATGGAGACACGATGATGGAGATCATGATGATGGAGATCATGGTGTCATGCCGGTGACAAGATGATCATGGAGCCCCAAGATGGAGATCAGAGGAGCTATATGATATTGGCCATATCATGTCACTATTATTTGATTGCATGAGATGTTTATCATGTTTTTGCATCTTGTTTACTTAGAACGACGGTAGTAAATAAGATGATCCCTCATAATAATTTTAAGAAAGTGTTTCCCCTAACTGTGCGCCGTTGCGACAGTTTGTTGTTTCGAAGCACCACGTGATGATCGGGTGTGATAGATTCCAACGTTCACATACAACGGGTGTAAGACAGATTTACACATGCAAACACTTAGGTTGACTTGACGAGCCTAGCATGTACAGACATGGCCTCAGAACACAGAAGACTGAAAGGTCGAGCATGAGTCGTATAGAAGATACGATCAACATGAAGATGTTCACCGATGTTGACCAGTCCGTCTCACGTGATGATCGGACACGGCCTAGTCAACTCGGATCATGTTATACTTAGATGACTGGAGGGATGTCTATCTAAGTGGGAGTTCATTGAATAATTTGATTAGATGAACTTAATTATCATGAACTTAGTCTAAAATCTTTACAATATGTCTTGTAGATCAAATGGCCAACGTTGTCCTTAACTTCAACGCGTTCCTAGAGAAAACCAAGCTGAAAGACGATGGCAGCAACTATACGGACTGGGTCCAGAACTTGAGGATCATCCTCATAGCTGCCAAGAAAGATTATGTCCTAGAAGCTCCGCTAGGTGACGCACCCATCCCACAGAACCAAGACGTTATGAATGCTTGGCAGACACGTGCTGATGATTACTCCCTCGTTCAGTGCGGCATGCTTTACAGCTTAGAACCGGGGCTCCAAAAGCATTTTGAGTGACACGGAGCATATGAGATGTTCGAAGAGCTGAAAATGGTTTTCCAAGCTCATGCCCGGGTCGAGAGATATGAAGTATCCGACAAGTTCTTCAGCTGTAAGATGGAGGAAAATAGTTATGTCAGTGAGCACATACTCACAATGTCTGGGTTACATAACCGCTTGACTCAGCTGGGAGTTAATCTCCTGGATGACGCGGTCATTGACAGAATCCTCCAGTCACTTCCACCAAGCTACAAGAGCTTTGTGATGAACTTCAATATGCAGGGGATGGAAAAGACCATTCCTGAAGTATTTGCAATGCTGAAATCAGCAGAGGTAGAAGTCAAAAAGGAACATCAAGTATTGATGGTGAATAAAACCACTAAGTTCAAGAAAGGCAAGGGTAAGAAGAACTTCAAGAAGGGCGGCAAGGGAGTTGCCGCGCCCGGTAAGCAAGCTGCCGGGAAGAAGCCAAAGAATGGACCCAAGCCCGAGACTGAGTGTTTTTATTGCAAGGGAAGTGGTCACTGGAAGCGGAACTGCCCCAAATACTTAGCGGACAAGAAGGCCGGCATCACGAAAGGTATATGTGATATACATGTAATTGATGTGTACCTTACCAGTACTCGTAGTAGCTCCTGGGTATTTGATACCGGTGCGGTTGCTCACATTTGTAACTCAAAGCGGGAGCTACGGAATAAGCGGAAACTGGCGAAGGACGAGGTGACGATGCGCGTCGGGAATGTTTCCAAGGTCGATGTGATCGCCGTCGGCACGCTACCTCTACATTTACCTATGGGATTAGTTTTAAACCTCAATAATTGTTATTTAGTGCCAGCTTTGAGCATGAACATTGTATCAAGATCTCGTTTAATACGAGATGGCTACTCATTTAAATCCGAGAATAATGGTTGTTCTATTTATATGAGAGATATGTTTTATGGTCATGCTCCGATGGTGAATGGTTTATTCTTAATGAATCTCGAGCGTAATGCTACACATGTTCATAGTGTGAATACCAAAAGATGTAAGGTTGATAATGATAGTCCCACATACTTGTGGCACTGCCGCCTTGGTCACATAGGTGTCAAACGCATGAAGAAACTCCATGCAAATGGACTTTTAGAGTCTCTTGATTATGAATCATTTGACACATGCGAACCATGCCTCATGGATAAAATGACCAAGACTCCGTTCTCAGGAACAATGGAGCGAGCAACCAACTTATTGAAAATCATACATACTGATGTGTGCGGTCCAATGAGCGTTGAGGCTCGCGGTGGCTATCGTTATGTTCTCACCCTCACTGATGACTTAAGTAGATATGGGTATGTCTACTTAATGAAACATAAGTCTGAGACCTTTGAAAAGTTCAAGGAATTTCAGAGTGAGGTTGAGAATCAACGTGACAGGAAAATCAAGTTCTTGCGATCAGATCGTGGGGGAGAATACTTGAGTCACGAATTTGGCACACACTTAAAAAAATGTGGAATAGTTTCACAACTGACCCTGCCTGGAACACCTCAGCGTAATGGTGTGTCCGAACGTCGTAATCGCACTCTATTAGATATGGTGCGATCTATGATGTCTCTTATCGATTTGCCGCTATCATTTTGGGGCTATGCTTTAGAGACTGCCGCATTCACTTTAAATAGGGCACCGTCGAAATCCGTTGAGACGACACCGTATGAATTATGGTTTGGGAAGAAACCTAAGCTGTCGTTTCTAAAAGTTTGGGGATCCGATGCTTATGTCAAGAAACTTCAACCTGAAAAGCTCTAACCCAAGTCGGAAAAAATGCGTCTTCATAGGATACCCTAAAGAAACTATTGGGTATACCTTCTACCTCAGATCCGAAGGCAAGATCTTTGTTGCCAAGAATGGATCCTTTCTAGAGAAGGAGTTTCTCTCGAAAGAAGTAAGTGGGAGGAAAGTAGAGCTTGATGAAGTACTCCCTCTTGAAGCAGAGAGTAGCGCAGCTCAGGAAAATGTTCCTGTGGTGCCTGCACCAATTAGAGAGGAAGTTAATGATGATGATCAAGATACTTCTGATCAAGATACTTCTGATCAAGCTCCTACTGAACTTCGAAGGTCCACAAGGACACGTTCCGCACCAGAGTAGTACGGCAACCCTGTCTTGGAAATCATGTTGTTAGACAATGTTGAACCTTCGAACTATGAAGAAGCGATGGCGGGCCCGAATTCCGACAAATGGCTGGAAGCCATGAAATCCGAGATAGGATCCATGTATGAAAACGAAGTATGGACTTTGACTGACTTGCCCGATGATCGGCGAGCCATAGAAAATAAATGGATCTTTAAGAAGAAGACAGATGCGGATGGTAATGTGACCATTTATAAAGCTCGGCTTGTTGCTAAGGGTTATCGACAAGTTCAAGGGGTTGACTACAATGAGACTTTTTCACCTGTAGCGAAGTTGAAGTCCGTCCGAATCATGTTAGCAATTGCCGCATTCTATGATTATGAGATATGGCAAATGGACGTCAAAACGGCATTCCTTAATGGTTTCCTTAAGGAAGAATTGTATATGATGCAGCCGGAAGGTTTTGTCGATCCTAAGAATGCTGACAAGGTGTGCAAGCTCCAGCGCTCGATTTATGGCCTGGTGCAAGCATCTCGGAGTTGGAACATTCGCTTTGATGAGATGATCAAAGCGTTTGGGTTTATGCAGACTTATGGAGAAGCCTGCGTTTACAAGAAAGTGAGTGGGAGCTCTGTAGCATTTCTCATATTATATGTAGATGACATACTTTTGATGGGAAATGATATAGAGCTTTTGGACAGCATTAAGGCCTACTTGAATAAGAGTTTTTCAATGAAGGACCTTGGAGAAGCTGCTTATATATTAGGCATCAAGATCTATAGAGATAGATCAATACACCTCATAGGTCTTTTACAAAGCACATACCTTGATAAGATATTGAAGAAGTTTAATATGGATCAGTCTAAGAAGGGGTTCTTGCCTGTGTTGCAAGGTGTGAAATTGAGCTCAGCTCAATGTCCGACCACGGCAGAAGATATAGAAGAGATGAGTGTCATCCCCTATGCCTCAGCCATAGGGTCTATTATGTATGCCATGCTATGTACCAGACCTGATGTAAACCTTGCCGTAAGTTTGGTAGGTAGGTACCAAAGTAATCCCGGCAAGGAACACTGGACAGCGGTCAAGAATATCCTGAAGTACCTGAAAAGGACTAAGGAAATGTTTCTCATTTATGGAGGTGACGAAGAGCTCGTCGTAAAGGGTTACGTCGACGCTAGCTTCGACACAGATCTGGATGACTCTAAGTCACAAACCGTATACGTGTATATTTTAAATGGTGGGGCAGTAAGCTGGTGCAGTTGCAAGCAAAGCGTTGTGGCGGGATCTACATGTAAAGCAGAGTACATGGAAGCCTCGGAGGCAGCACACGAAGCAGTCTGGGTGAAGAAGTTCATTACCGACCTAGGAGTCATACCCAATGCGTTGGGCCCGATGACTCTCTTCTGTGACAACACTGGAGCTATTGCCCTTGCCAAGGAGCCCAGGTTTCACAGGAAGACCAGACATATCAAGCGTCGCTTCAACTCCATTCGTGAAAGTGTTCAAAATGGAGACATAGAGATTTGTAAAGTACATACGGACCTGAATGTAGCAGATCCGTTGACTAAACCTCTCCCTAGAGCAAAACATGATCAACACCAGAATTCCATGGGTGTTCGATTCATCACAATGTAACTAGATGATTGACTCTAGTGCAAGTGGGAGACTGTTGGAAATATGCCCTAGAGGCAATAATAAAATGATTATTATATTTCCTTGTTCATGATAATTGTCTATTATTCATGCTATAATTGTATTATCCGGAAATCGTAATACATGTGTGAATACATAGACCACAATGTGTCCCTAGTGAGCCTCTAGTTGACTAGCTCGTTGATCAACAGATAGTCATGGTTTCCTGGCTATGGACATGGGGATGTCATTGATAACGGGATCACATCATTAGGAGTGATGTGATGGACAAGACCCAAACCTAAGCATAGCACAAAGATCGTGTAGTTCGTTTGCTGTAGCTTTTCTGGATGTCAAGTATCATTTCCTTAGACCATGAGATTGTGCAACTCCCGGATGCCGTAGGAGTGCCTTGGGTGTGCCAAACGTCACAACGTAACTGAGTGACTATAAAGGTACATTACAGGTATCTCCGAAAGTGTCTGTTGGGTTGGCACGAATCGAGACTAGGATTTGTCACTCCGTATGACGGAGAGGTATCTCTGGGCCCACTCGGTAATGCATCATCATAATGAGCTCAATGTGATCAAGTGGTTGATCACGGGATCATGCATTACAGTACGAGTAAAGTGACTTGCCGGTAACGAGACTGAACGAGGTATTGGGATACCGACGATCGAGTCTCGGGCAAGTAACGTACCGATTGACAAAGGGAATTGAGTACGGGATTGATTAGGTCCTCGACATCATGGTTCATCCGATGAGATCATCGAGGAGCATGTGGGAGACAACATGGGTATCCAGATCCCGTTGTTGGTTATTGACCAGAGAGTCGTCTCGGTCATGTCTGCTTGTCTCCCAAACCCGTAGGGTCTACACACTTAAGGTTCGGTGACGCTAGGGTTGTATAGATATGAGTATGCAGTAATCCGAAAGTTGTTCGAAGTCCTGGATGAGATCCTGGACGTCACGAAAAGTTCCGGAATGGTCCGGAGGTGAAGAATTATATATAGGAAGTGTTATTTCGGCCATCGGGAAAGTTTCGGGGTCACTGGTATTGTACCGGGACCACCGGATGGGTCCCGGGGGTTCACCGGGTGGGGCCACCCATCCCGGAGAGCCCCAAGGGCTGAAGTGGGGAGGGGAACCAGCCCTTAGTGGGCTGGTGCGCCCCCCCCCCCTTGGGCCCCCCATGCGCCTAGGGTTGGGAACCCTAGGGGAGGGGGCGCCTCCACTTGCCTTGGGGGTTACTCCACCCCCTTGGCCGCCGCCCCCCTAGGAGATCCCATCTCCTAGGGCCGGCGCACCCTCCTAGGGGGTCTATATAAAGGGGGGAGGGAGGGCAGCCACACCTCAAGCCTTGGCGCCTCCCTCTCCCCTGCTACACCTCTCCCTCTCGCAGAAGCTCGGCGAAGCCCTGCTGCGGTGACTGCTGCTGTGACGCCCCCGATTCAATCGTACACTAATCATGCACGCAAATGTGTACGATCAAGATCAGGGACTCACGGGAAGATATCACAACACAACTCTACAAATAAAATAAGTCATACAAGCATCATAATACAAGCCAGGGGCCTCAAGGGCTCGAATACAAGTGCTCGATCATAGACGAGTCAGCGGAAGCAACAATATCTGAGTACAGACATAAGTTAAACAAGTTTGCCTTAAGAAGGCTAGCACAAACTGGGATACAGATCGAAAGAGGCGCAGGCCTCCTGCCTGGGATCCTCCTAAACTACTCCAGGTCGTCATCAGCGGGCAGCACGTAGTAGTAGGCACCTCCAGTGTAGTAGGGGTCGTCGTCGACGGTGGCGTCTGGCTCCTGGACTCCAGCATCTGGTTGCGACAACCAGAAAGAAAGGAAAGGGGAAAAAAGGGGGGAGAAAGCAACCGTGAGTACTCATCCAAAGTACTCGCAAGCAAGGAACTACACTA